>NC_135221.1:3975719-4053219 GCF_052324685.1 Brachyhypopomus gauderio | reverse complement strand
CAAATATTGTGTGTATAATGGGGCTGTTTGTGATCAAAATGGACACTGACCCCTCGGTATAGAGTTACGAAAGCATGTCGGCCATGCTGGTGTTTCTTGTGTCTCTTGTGGCGTGACCCGTGTCAGGTGGAGGCGACTGGGGTTTGCCACACGGACTGGGGGTTCCTGTATGAGTGTGGTAAGGGAATGAAGCCACGCCCCTTCCCGCTCGTGTTGGGTCATGAGGGGGCCGGTGTGGTCGAGAGCGTCGGCCCTGGAGTCACTGCCTTCTCCCCGGGTAAATGTGACACAGTCGGACAGCTTTCCCTCCTAAACTCACTGCCTAGTGTCCAACCCGCACTCCCTACTGTCCAACTCTCACTCCCTCCCTCCCTACTATCCAACCTCACTCCCTCCCTCCATACTGTCCAACCCTCACTCACTCCCTCCCTTTATTTTTACTACCACTGTAACTCTGTGTTGACAGGAGATAAGGTGATTCCCTTATTTCTGCCCCAGTGTGGAGAATGTGAGTGCTGTCTGAGCCCAAAGACAAACTTGTGCCTAAAGAACTGGTGAGGATATTCGTCCTGTGTATCTGTAAGTGTGCCTGTCCCACGTGCTCTAATCTGTGTGTGTGTGTGTGTGTTTGTGCACATGTGTGTGTGTGTGAGTGTGTCTGTATCTGTCCTGTGTATCTGTAGACTGTCCTCGATGTGTAGTAGCTTTAGACTGTGGATGAAGAATGCCAAATACGCTCTCCATCTCTCTCCATGTCAGGGAGAAAACCCAGCAAGGTGTTCTAGCCGATGGCACGAGCAGGATCACCTGTAGGGGGCAGCAGATCCACCAGTTTGTAGGTGTGAGCACCTTCAGTGAGTACACAGTGGTGCCTGAGCCCAACCTCACCAAGATCCGTGCAGACGCGCCGCTCGACAGGGTCTGCCTGCTCGGTTGTGGGGTTGCTACAGGATACGGAGCAGCGCTAAACACAGGCAAGGTGTGTGTGGAAGTGTGCACACACGTTTGTGTTTGCATTTGTGTGTGTTTGTGTACGCATTTAAGTTTAGAAATAAATCTTTAAATCATGTTGAGTTATAAACACGTGAACCTGGTAATAAACAGATTGTTAGTTTAATACCCCTTCTCGCAATTACCTTATTTAACAAGCATACATCACGTGCATTAAACATGTTAGCATGTAGAGCATGTTAACCTCTGCGGACACTGTAGCGTGTGGCTAACGGTGGGTGGGGGCAGGTGGAGGCCGGCTCCACCTGTGCCGTGTTCGGTCTGGGAGCCGTGGGCCTGGCTACCGTCATGGGCTGCAAAGCAGCTGGAGCCTCCAGGATCATCGCCGTCGACGTCAACCCGGAGAAGTTCCACAAGGCCAAGACGCTTGGAGCCACGGACGTGGTGAACCCCAAGGAGCACAGCAGACCCATCCAGAAGGTGCTGGTGGAGATGACCGGGGGAGGACTGGACTACACCTTTGAGTGTGTGGGAAACACAACTGTGATGGTGGGTATGGTGGTGCTCATGGGCTTTGATTAGTTTCACCTTGATTGACCCTTGGATAGTGTTTCTGAGACTGTGAATGTTTAGTTGTTTAGGTTACTTTAAGTAGTTTTGTTCTGTACATTTTGATTTAATAATTATCTTAATTTATGGAACGCTTGCTTTTGAGTCCGAAATATAATTTCAGAATCTTATTTCTGAAGTTTTCATCCAGGATTTTTATAAAGAATACATTTTAGGAGCCAATTTCATATGGTAGATATGACACTTTGCTGACTCTAAAAGCTGATCCTGAGGTAAGTTTCCCCCAGTGACTGTGAGCACAGCCTTTACTGCTTTCAATGATTTAATGGACGTCTCACCACTAGAGGGCAGCACTGGAGTCGTGCAGAATTGCATGGGGCACCTGTGTCATAGTGGGGTGGACAGAGATGGGAGAACTCTCAGTGGCACCCATTGACATCCTCCTGGGACGAACCCTGAAGGGAACATACTTTGGCGGTAATAAGTCAATAATTACATGAATGAGTACATGCTTTCTCAAACTCTGAAATTATTCTCAACATTTGGGTTTAATTTTCCAGCAATTCTGCTTTATCAATGAAATCAATGTTACCAATGGAACATGTGGATACTAAACAAGCCATTATGATTTTATCAAAGTGAAAAAGGCCATGTTGCAAAAATGAGTACACCTTCCTGAAATGAGTATACCTTCCTGAAATGAGTATACATTCGTGAAATTAGTATTGCATCCTGAAATGAGTATACCTTCCTCAAAGTTTGCAAAATACAACTTGGTTCAGGTTAACTGATTAGCACATGAGCCTCAAGGCTTATAATGACAAAGGTCAAGACCTTTCTGAATCCATACTGTGGTCTGATTAGCTCAGCATCCGGCTTTTTAAGATGCTAGGGCATCGTAAATTTACACCGTCACAAGGGAGAGGAGTGTGTGGGGAGAGGAGTGTGTGAGTAGAGGAGTGTGTGAGTAGAGGAGTGTGTGGGGAGAGGAGTGTGTGGGGAGGAGTGTGTGAGTAGAGGAGTGTGTGGGGAGAGGAGTGTGTGAGTAGAGGAGTGTGTGAGTAGAGGAGTGTGTGGGGAGAGGAGTGTGTGAGTAGAGGAGTGTGTGAGTAGAGGAGTGTGTGGGTAGAGGAGTGTGTGGGGAGGAGTGTGTGAGTAGAGGAGTGTGTGGGGAGGAGTGTGTGAGTAGAGGAGTGTGTGGGGAGGAGTGTGTGAGTAGAGGAGTGTGTGGGGAGAGGAGTGTGTGAGTAGAGGAGTGTGTGGGTAGAGGAGTGTGTGGGTAGAGGAGTGTGTGAGTAGAGGAGTGTGTGGGGAGGAGTGTGTGGGTAGAGGAGTGTGTGGGGAGGAGTGTGTGAGTAGAGGAGTGTGTGGGGAGAGGAGTGTGTGAGTAGAGGAGTGTGTGGGTAGAGGAGTGTGTGGGTAGAGGAGTGTGTGGGGAGAGGAGTGTGTGGGTAGAGGAGTGTGTGAGTAGAGGAGTGTGTGGGGAGAGGAGCGTGTGGTGTGGGGAGTTCTGAAGGAACAAGATCACCATTAGTATAGCGTGTACACACTCACGGAGGTCACCCTTCAGGAGTTCAGTAGTGTGTACACACTCACGGAGGTCACCCTTCAGGAGTTCAGCAGTTTGTCGTGAGCTTAGCAGTCCATACCAACAAGGGCATTACTTAAAAAAATGCACAACATGCGATGTTCCTTATTTGTTTAATTAAGGGATTCATTAAGGGTATACTCATCTTTGCAAATTTTGATTTCTTTATTATTACGGACATATTGTATATTTCAATGTTAAGCATATTGTTAATAAATTACAATTTTGTCACTCAGAAATATAGAAACATACCTATTATGTTCAGCGAGGGAGTTATTAATTAATTTAAACTTGTTGATGCTGGGTACTGAATCTCACAGTTTAGAAATTCATAGTATTCATAAAGCATTCATGAAGCATTCATAAAGCAGGCAGAAGCTTCAGAACTGCATTATGTATGTTTCACGACTGCTTCATTAACGCGTCCTGACCACGGCGTGTGTGACAGGCTGGAAGAGTGTGAAGGGCGTGCCCGTCCTGGTGGAGGACTACATGAGTGGCCGTCTGCCCCTGGACGAGTTTGTGACGCACACTCTCAGTCTGGACGAGATCAACCAGGCCTTCGACATGCTGGCCGGCAGCAAGAGGTCAGAGGTCAGCCTGACTGTAGAGCTGCAGTTGGAGCCGCGTACATTCTGTGACTTACCTCCCTCTCCCTCTCCGTCAGCATCCGGACCGTAATCAAGATGTGAGACGGGAGCGTGTTCACCTCGGACCCGAGGGTTGCGACCGGCAGCGTCGACGCGCCGGTTCAAATCCCCCAACAGCCCCACCAGTCGTCACGACGACGCCATTTGTTGCCACGACAACTGCATCAGCACCCCCTCCACCATTTGTTTCAAGAAAACATACTTAATTAATAAAGAAAGCTGATGCAACCTGCTTCTCATCTGGTTGTGTAGTGTGTTGTGTGGTGGGTTGTGTGGTGGGTTGTGTGGTGTGTTGTGTAGTGTGTTGTGTGGTGCGTTGTGTGGTGTGTAGTGTGTTGTGTGGTGCGTTGTGTGGTGTATTGTGTGGTGTGTTGTGTAGTGTGTGCTGTTTGGAGGGTGTTTCAGTAAACCAGAGGTGTGGACTGACCAGCAGGAATGTCCCTTATGTCCTGAACTGTCCTGAAATGTGTGCAGGTTATCTAGCTCTGTAAGAAATCTCTCAGTGTTCATGTCACATCAGAGTCATGCTGAGTTCACAGTTTAAATGGGGTTTGGAGTACAGATTTGTAAAAAAAAAGTGTGAGAGTGAAATCATTTTTATAAACTTTACAGAAAACTCAAATGAGGCTGATACTTCAAAAGTTATTATAGTTTTACACATTGATGATAGAATATCATAGCACTCCTTAGTTCATCATGGCTAGACATGACTCAGGTCTGCTGTGTTTAATCATCCATCTGTCCGTCACCAGCACGGCCTTCACGGAGGTGCATTTTCTGAATTTACCAACAGGTGGCAAGCTTGCACCACCAAATGCTCTGTCTGTGTGTCTGTCTGTCTTCTTGTCTGTATGTCTGTGAGTCCTGTCTCCCCAGTCTGGCTCTTAGCCCTGCGGATCTCACTAATGGCAGCCTCTGTGTAAAGCCATCACCCAGACATGAGCACTGGGGTCCCACACTGCTGACCACCATCCCACTTTGAAATCTAGCAGCTCTTGTCTTCAACAACAGTATCGCCTGACACAGAACTGTCTTACAATACTCACTGAGCTGTCAGAGATTCAGCTTTAAATGCGGTTGTATAATGCAGGTTAGCCTGTGAGGAATGTGTTTACTCATTCACTCAACTTACTCTTTGATTCCCTCAAGAAGTTTGAAGTCAAGGTTGTCTTCATCTCAGTCGAAGAAGCCCTTGTTGTTGATAAAGACGAGATGTTTGGGGTCATGGGTCCGGTGGACGATATGGGACAGTTCAACTCTGTCCATATCTGTCAGGGCTGGGTCCAGGACCATCCCTCTTGTCACCACTGGAGGGAACCCACGAGCTGATTCTCGTGGGAGACGCAATCAGCGGTGAGGACCTGCAGCTGTGCCTTCTCCTATTTAACATGCACGGTTGCAGTGCGTCACTGCTGAGTTTTTTGTTGCCTCTCGCTCTTGCAGCCAGCTAGTATCCCGGTTACCGAGCGTTCATGACACTTACTTCTCTCTTTTCGAGGTCCCTTCTCCTGCGCCCTTACCAGCCTTTCTCAAGTTTTCCCCTATGCTGTTTTTTCTCTATTTTTGGTTTTTGTGCTTTTGTCTACAGCCAGCTCCTTTCCCTGGCTTATATTTATTTTGTTCGTTTGTGCTCATTTTGGATCGCTGACACGTTAAGTGGTTTTCCTCCATGTACTTTTGTTTACAGCCAGCTCTTTTCTCTGGCTTATATTTATTTTGTTCATGTGTGCTCATTTTTTATTGCCGACACATTGAATGGTTTTTCCGTGTGTGTTTTGTTTTTCTGCCAATCCGTTTCTCTGGCTTGTATTTTCTTTGTTCATTTACGCTCCCTTTTTGACACGTAGCGTTCGGTTCTCCTCCATGTTTTTTGTTTGTTTTCACTTACCTGATCTTACGTCGAGGTCATTCCGTATCTTTTCTGTTTTCATTTTCTGAGTTGTTTCTCAGTTTTCTCTTTTCGCATTTCCCGCTTAATGGCGGAGGTCTCAGTTGATCGTTTTTTTCTTTTGGGTTTTGCACCTGGGTTCATCTTGTACTAAAACCCGCGAGTCCCCTGTTCCTTGGGGGTTCGCATGACAGAACAACTCAGCAATAACCATGGACTCAGCAAACCCTCAAGATCTTGGCGAGTTGAGATCGGCTCTCACCATACAAGGACAGGCTATCGGTAGTTATGAACAGATGTTACAACAAATTCTAGCTCAGCTGTAAACTGTCTCTACCGCTGTCCAGGGAGTCAGTCAATCTAACGCTTCCCTTAGCGCTCTTGCTCCCGTCACATCATCTGAGTCAACCAACACCGCTCATTGCGAACCCATACTGCCTGCTCCTGCACGTTACAGCGGTGATCCCGATGAGTGCAGGGTTTTTTTGCTCCAATGCTCCCTTATATTCGAGCAACAACCTTCACTTTTTCCCTCTGGATGGTCCAAAGTAGCGTACGTAATTACTCTGCTCTCAGGAAAGGCATTACAGTGGGCCACCCCTGTATGGGAGAAACAGCCTGAGACCTGCGTGTCATTTGAACATTTCTCACAGGTTTTGCGGCAGGCATTTTACCACCTTGCATACGGCGGTCTAACAGGCTCTAAACTATTGCGAATGCGCCAGGGCAGTTTAACGGTTGCCGAGTACTCCCTACAGTTCCGTACCCTGGCAGAAAGTGACTGGGGATCAGAGGCTTTAGGGGCCATATATGTGGAGGGGATGAGCGAGGTAATCAAAGATGAGTTATCCCTCAGGGATCCTCCTGCTGACCTCGAGCTCACCATCAGAATCGACAATCACCTACGCGACCATAGACTGCATCGGCGGTCACAGGGTAAACACGCCTCATTTACCGATTCCCCTTCGCACAAAACAGCGTCCGAGTCCGAGGAAAAAGGAGAACAGTCCATGCAGTTGGGACACGCGCATCTCTCAAGAGTTGAGAGGCAAGATTGCTTACGCGGGGGTAGGTGCCCTGAACACAAAATCATTAGCTGCCCCGAACTGCAGGGAAAAGAGCAGACCCGTCGGTGAATGGGGTACACCTGACGGGTCACAACAGCTATTCCCCTGCTTCAGGTCTAACTCCCCAGGTGGTCATCTCGTGGAGGGGGTCCAGTGAACATAGGCTACTGGCGTTAGTCGACTCGGGTGCCGCGGGAAATTTCATCAACGCCTCTCTTGTGTCGTCTCTCGCTATTCCCCTGGTCCCCTTGGACAAACCTCTCTCTGTGTCTGCAGTCGATGGTCGTGTGCTTACCTCCAGGCAAATCACCCACCAAACCGTTCCCCTGTCCTTTGAAATAGGTACTCACCATGAAACCATCACCCCGTACGTTACATGTTATAGCACTCAGACTCCGACTCATTCTGGGCTTCCCTTGGCTCCAACGCCATAACCCAGACATAGACTGGCTTAACCTTACCATCAGTCGTTGGGGCAGGGTGTGTGAAAAGTCATGTTTGACTCCTCTCCGGACACCCCAAGAGGGAGATCAGGGAGAGATCAAAGGCCTTGATAAGGTCCCCGTCGAATACCATGACCTGAAAGAAGTGTTTAGTAAACGTAAAGCCAGCTTCTTACCTACTCACAGGGCTCACGACATCGCTATTGACCTCCTCCCCGGTACTTCTCCTCCTAGGGGGCGGTTGTTTTTGTTAGCGTTGCCCGAACGCAAAGCCATGGAGGAATACATCCAGGAATCCCTTGCTGCTGGGATTATTCGGCCATCCATGTCTCCAGCAGGGGCCGGTTTTTTCTTTGTAGGGAAAAAGGACGAGGGACTCAGGCCCTGCATTGACTATAGGGGTTTAAATAAAATCACCGCACAAGACCGTCATCCCCTTCCTCTCATGTCATCCGCTTTTGAAGCCTTACAGCAGGCATTGGTTTTCACAAAGTTAGACCTGCGGAGTGCTTACAACCTGTTACGTGTGAGAGAAGGAGATGAGTGGAAAATTGCATTCATCACGCCCATAGGGCGCTACGAATACTTGGTCATGCCCTTTGGTCTGATGAACGCTCCCGCTGTTTTTCAACGATTTGTTAATGAAGTATTACGAGAAGTGCTTTACAGATATGTATACATATATTTAGACGATATACTTATCTATAGTCGGTCCCTTGAGGAACATGTGCAGCACGTGCGACGGGTGCTTCAGCTTCTTCTTGAGAATCACTTATACAGCAAGCTAGAGAAGTCGGTTTTCCACGCTGAAGAGGTGTCGTTTCTAGGGTTTGTGGTGTCAAAAAACCAGCTGACCATGGATCCAGCTAAGACTCACGCTGTAGCCCAATGGCCCACCCCCACGTCGGTACGCCTTGTTCAACGCTTTCTTGGTTTCGGCAACTTTTACAGACGCTTTATTAAGGGCTACAGTTCCTTAGCCGCCCCTCTCTTTGCTCTCACCAGTAAGAAAATGGGGAGGTTTGTATGGACCCCTGAGGCCCAAGAAGCATTCGAGAACCTCAAAAACCGCTTCATAGGTGCTCCGGTTTTGCGATTGCCCGACCTTGAGTTACCCTTCATCGTTGAAACCGACGCGTCTGACATGGGAGTAGGGGCCATCCTGTCCCAACGCTTACTTCTCCCATCGTTTTACCCCCGCGGAGCGAAGGTACGATGTGGGGGACAAGGAGTTATTAGCCGTCAAGCTGGCGCTTGAGGAATGGCGCCACTGGCTCGAGGGGGCCTGCCATCCTTTCCTAGTATGGTCGGATCTTAAAAACCTATCCTACCTCCAGCAGGCAAAACGGCTCAACCCTAGACAGGCAAGGTGGGCCCTATTTTTTGTCCGCTTCAAGTTTACGCTATCCTACCGCCCGGGGTCAAAAAGCACAAAGCCTGATGCCTTGTCCAGGCAGTGGGAGCCGGATCCCGAGACCAATCCTCCCCGGACCGTACTCTCCCCTGAGGTGGTGGTTGCTCCCATTCAGTGGGCTCCCTAAGGAGCCTGGTCCTGGTGGGGAACCTCCCGGGTGTCTGTACGTTCCTATCGCGGTCCGGTGCAAGGTCCTTACCTGGGGTCAAACGGCACATTTCATGGCCCACCCTGGGGCACGTAGGACTTTGGAGTTCATCAGAAGGAGGTTCTGGTGGCCTCAGATGGATCAGGCGGTTGGGTCCTTCGTAGCCGCCTGCAAGACTTGTAATCGGGGCAAGTCACCGCGCAGTAAACCAAGAGGATTGCTCCATTCTCTGCCCATACCCTCTAGGTCTTGGTCCCACGTTTCCATGGACTTTATCACAGGTCTCCCTTCTTCTAGGGGCCTCACCACCATCCTCGTTATCGTTGACCGCTTCTCTAAATTTCAAAGCCAGCCTATCATCTGGGTTCCACCCCCAATCTAACGAGCAGACCGAAAAAATGAATCAGGATCTCGAACAGACCTTGCATTGTCTGGCCTCATCTAACCCGGCTTCCTGGGCCGATCATCTCTTTTGGGCGGAGTTCGCCCACAACACATTGTGATATTCATCGTTGGGCTTGTCACCTTTCTAATGCCTGTTCGGTTTTGCCCCGCCGATGTTTGCTGACCAGGAGAAGAATGTGGTGGTCCCTGGGGCCGTGGCGCAGGTCCGGCTTTGTCGCAGGGCTTGGCAGCGAGCCCGTAGGGCAGGGGTGGCCAACCCGCGGCTCGCGAGCCGCATGCTGCTCTTTGCCTGGTTTCATGCGGCTCCCCAGCCGATCCGCGGGCTCACCTGCACAAACGGGGCGACACACTGCTACATTTTCGTGGTGCGCGGTTAGTTTACAAGCCTAGCGAGCCGCTAATACTTTTAAAACCGGCGTAGTGGAAAACACGCATATGACTGTCTTCACAGCTAATAATTTACACTCGCCACATCCCCCCCCCGCTCAACAGATTACACTCGCCCATGTATGATGTGGCTCTTTGCCGTAACACAGTAAGAAAAGTGGCTCTTGGTCTATGACGGGTTGGCCACCCCTGCCATAGGGCCTTGCTTAGGGCATCCGCTGCTCATCGCCGTAACGCAGACAGGCGGCGCCTCCCTGCATTGTCTTTTTGTCCGGGGCAGAGGGTGTGGTTGGCGGCTAGGGATCTGCTGATCCGCGGAGGTACCCGTAAACTGGCCCCTCATTTTCTGGGCCCCTTCAAGGTGGCTAGGAGGATTAACCTGGCGCTCCCTCCGTCCATGCAGGTCCATCCCATGTTCCACGTGTCTCTCCTTCAGCCGTTTCTGTGCGGCGCCCCGCGGGCTGCCGCCCCGCCTGCCCCGAGTGTCGTTGACGGGTCCCCTGCCTACGCCGTCCGCCATCTTTTGGATGTGCGCCGCGTCCGTGGTCGTGAGCAGTTCCTTGTTGATTGGGCGGGGTACGGGCCCGAAGAGCGCTGCTGGGTTCCCTGGTCCCGTGTTCTGAGTCCAGCCCTGATTTCTGACTTCTACCACAACAGGGTCTCGGGCCTAGGAAGGGGGGCTCTGTCAGGGCTGGGTCCAGTACCATCCCTCCTGTCGCCACTGGAGGGAACCCGCGAGCTGATTCTCATGGGACACGCAATCAGCGGTGAGGACCTGCAGCTGTGCCTTCTCCTATTTAACATGCACGGTTGCAGTGTCTCACTGCTGAGTTGTTTGTTGCCTCTCGCTCTTGCAGCCAGCTAGTATTCCGGTTACCGAGCGTTCGTGACACTTACTTCCCTCTACTCTGTTTTTCGAGGTCTCTTCTCCTGCGCCCTTACCGGCCTTTCTCAAGTTTTCCCCTACGCTGTTTTTTTCTCTATTTTTTGTTTTTGTGCTTTTGTCTACAGCCAGCTCCTTTCCCTGGCTTATATTTATTTTGTTTGTTTGTGCTCATTTTGGATCGCCGACACGTTGAGTGGTTTTCCTCCGTGTACTTTTGTTTGCAGCCAGCTCTTTTCTCTGGCTTATATTTATTTTGTTCGTGTGTGCTAATTTTTTATCGCTGACACATTGAATGGTTTTTCCGTGTGTGTTTTGTTTTTCTGCCAATCCGTTTCTCTGGCTTGTATTTTCTTTGTTCATTTGCGCTCACTTTTTCACACGTAGAGTTCGGTTCTCCTCCGTGTTTTTTGTTTGTTTTCACTTACCTGGTCTTACGTCGAGGTCGTTCCATATCTTTTCTGTTTTCATTTTCTGAGTTGTTTCTCAGTTTTCTTTTTTTGTGTTTCCCGCTTAGTGGCGGAGGTCTCAGTTGATCGTTTTTTTCTTTTGGGTTTTGCACCTGGGTTCATCTTGTACTAAAACCCGTGAGTCCCCTGTTCCTTGGGGGTTCGCGTGACAATATCTGCACATTCCCCGTGGTAACCAAGCTCAACACAGCTGTCTTCTGAGCGCAGCCTGAACCCACAACAGTTCCTGTCCAGCCGCTGGTGAATCTAACACAAAGGAGACACTCAAATAGTTTATAGTGTTATAAAATAGAAAATGTAATGTTCAGCACATTAATTCTTCCATTGCTGTGACCATACATAATAAGGCTTCACAAACAAGCAGCAGGATATATGTGTGTGGGGGGACAAAGAGAGACAGAGGAGGGACAGACAGAGAGCAAGACAGAGAGAGGGATAGAGAGAGTGACCGAGCCCATCCACCTACAGCAAAAAGTCAAACAGAGCCAGTCTGCTCCACTCGTGGTGGTGAACACCAGTGCATTTCCACTCGGGGCGGGGAGCTCCACACAGCCAGCAGCCGTGTCTGAGCTGGGCCTGGTACTGGGCCCAGGTCAGAGAGCCGGACGGCTCCACACTCACGGGGCTCACCGCGACCTCCCACAGGCTGACTGGACAGAGCTGGCCATCTGGAACACAACGTGCACGGCGTGGCGGGTGAGCGGAGGTGGCGCGTGCTTCACGAGAGTGAGAACAACCTCTGGAGTGAGCAGACACATGAAACACGAACACCTGCTCTAAACACTGGATGAGTATCAGTCCTGAAATATGCAAATCTCATGAAAGGGCAAACAAGTCTACTGTAATCAAGCAAAGCAGTTCTACAAGATATATAATACAAAAATATTGCAGCGTGCATTTTTATCCAGGATGAAGGATAAGAATGCACGAGTCAGCCGTTGGCACTTATCCCTACAGCCCTTCAGGTTTCAGGTGAAGTACCGAGCAGGGGTACAGAACGTCACCGCGGACTACCTCTCTCGCCACTCAGGGGAGTGGCGATCTTAAGGAGGGGGGAGTGTGATGCTGAGACCGGTACGGCATCATCACCAACCTACCTGGTATTCCACCAGCCTACTAGGTGAGTGAGTACTTACCTGATTAGGGGATTATCCTGTCAAGACATTGGATTTGATTATGCATAGACTGATGACTGTTGACTAAATTAATTGGTGTGGATGTACTTACTTGTTTTATAGAGAGCACACGCAATGCCTGGGAGAACTTGGGTTGGCCCACCCTGACGAGCGGCCTTTTACCTGGAATTCACCGCAGGAATTTTGGGTATAAAAAGGGGCTGGTAAAAGGGGGAGGGGTCAAGAAAAGTGCACTTGGATTGAGGACTTGTCTGAAACTCCCGGAGACCTGAAAAATAAAACGGCGAAGTTTGAGTATAATTGACCGCCTCCAGTCTTCCTTTGTAAAATTGCCTAAACCCACAAGGTTACACTACCACACTCATGATATCTAAAATATATTCCTAAGTTTTCTTTGTTTTATTTTCATATAAATATCATATTGTACTGAACAGAGGTGTTGAAAAACACGGATGCTACTCAAAACAGATCAAGATACGGAAAAAAGAAATTTGAAAATTGCCATAAACATATATCTAAGCGACATCTAGTGGAATTAACGTGACTTGCGGTGTGTCTAATTATATCTCTTGACATCATAGTATTCATAGTATCATCCTTTCCTTAGGCACCAGGATTAAACAAACTAGATAATACATCTAGACTGAAGGATATTTCTTTTACTTATATGAAATGCAAAACTAGATATAGAATAACTAGAATCCCATGGTTGTGGGATGGAACTTGCTTATGTTTAAACTATACACTATACAAGCTATACACTGTATGGAGTTTGTACTCATTATATATGTAAATACCATGGAATCAACCTGAATCTCCACCACCTCCAGTTCTGTCTTCACTCACAATTATCACAAGCACTTAGGAAACAAAGACCATGGTGTAAATCACAGACCAGTGGGGAGAACACCATAGAATCAAGGTCATCAGAATCTTAGACCACTAATGTTTCCTCAGGGTAGGGAAGGGCAGAAGATGCCTAGAGGAAAGGTAGTGGGACAGCTGAGGGGCAGTTCTGAGGGGGACAGGTGAGGGGAAGTTCTGAAGGAGACAGGTGAGGGGCAGTTCTGAGGGGGACAGGTGAGGGGCAGTTCTGAGGGAGACAGGTGAGGGGTAGATCTGAGGGGGAAAGGTAGGGGCAGTTCTGAGGGGGACAGGTGAGGGGCAGTTCTGATGGGGGACAGGTGAGGGGCAGTTCTGAGGGAGACAGGTGAGGGGCAGTTCTGAGGGGGCCAGGTGAGGTGCAGGTATGAGGAGACAGGTGAGGTGCAGGTATGAGGGGGACAGGGGGACAGGTGAGGGGCAGGTATGAGGGGACAGGTGAGGGGCAGGTATGAGGGGGACAGGTGAGGTGCAGGTATGAGGGGGACAGGTGAGGGGCAGGTATGAGGGGGACAGGTGAGGTGCAGGTATGAGGAGACAGGTGAGGTGCAGGTATGAGGGGGACAGGGGGACAGGTCAGGGGCAGGTATGAGGGGACAGGTGAGGGGCAGGTATGAGGGGGACAGGTGAGGTGTAGGTATGAGGGGGACAGGTGAGGTGCAGGTATGAGGGGGACAGGTGAGGGGCAGGTATTAGGGGGACATGTGAGGGGCAGGTATGAGGGGGACAGGGGGACAGGTGAGGGGCAGGTATGAGGGGGACAGGTGAGGTGCAGGTATGAGGGGGACAGGTGAGGAGCAGGTATGAGGGGACAGCTGAGGTGCAGGTATGAGGGGGACATGGGGACAGGTGAGGGGCAGGTATGAGGGGGACAGGTGAGGTGCAGGTATGAGGGGGACAGGTGAGGAGCAGGTATGAGGAGACAGGTGAGGTGCAGGTATGAGGGGGACAGGTGAGGAGCAGGTATGAGGAGACAGGTGAGGTGCAGGTATGAGGGGGACAGGTGAGGGGCAGGTATGAGGGGGACAGGTGAGGGGTAATGACTAAGTCCTAGATGGTGTCTAGGCACTTCCTCTGGAACTTGACTATGTAAACTGCTTTGGCGTAGCAGTGTGGGATTATACAGACCTGCATTAGTTATTTTTCACTCATTTAGCAAATACACAAAGGCTAGAAGCTGATTCCTGAACTATGAGGACATTAATGTCCATATTAAAATGTATACAGCAGTCTGTAGAACCTGAACATCAGAGTACATACATTTGTAAAGATTTTGGCTAGAAATATAACAGAGCAAAGAGACTATGCGGTTTAATTCCAAGTAATAATTAAATTCTCCATTGATTTCAAGCATAGATCTGGTAGTTTCCATTTACGTGCAATTTTGGGAGTGTGCTGCCCTCTAGTGGCAGGTGGTGGTAATCACAAACGGCTGTAATGAAGGAGACTTTTATCGCCGCACAAAAGGCCACAAGTGCGCAGAGTGCAGAAGAGACGCGAGGAGGAGTTAATCCTCACGTCCACTGGAATTAAAGGTTCACCTGTGCGCGTGCTGCTGCACATCACTCTTCACAGAGAAGAAGATGAGAGCAAAATATCAAATATCAAAATATCTCAGTCTTACACATCTGTTGCCACGGAAACCACCCAAACAGCAGCACAAAATACCCCAGTGAGAAACACTCCTACACACACACAACACACAACAGACACACACACACAACACACACACACACACACACACACACACACACACACACACACACACACACACACACACACACACACAGCCAGTCACAACCACCTCGTGCAGTCTGATGACAAGATGAGTGTTTATAGCAGAAACAAGATGTACCACAGCCAACACGGTTATTGAGGTTATTAGCTGAACTGTGCATAAGAACTGTGTGCATATATTTTTTGCAGTACACTCACAATATGATATCTTTGTATATGCATCCCTAAACAAAACAACCTTCCCATGCAGTTTAGCAGAGCCGGTTCTTGGCTCAGTTCGGTACTAAAATGTTCCGTAAGGAGTCGTGAACTCTGAGTCAATAATTTTACTACTTACACACTGTCATTAATGTGGCCACTTCTTCTCCGTGTAACGACCCCAGTATATGATGGTCCATATGGCCCTATAGGTTTACGACATACAGTATTTAACCAACACCGAGTCAGTGATACTGTGTGAACTTCGGACCACAGACAAAGTTCATCACTAAACCTGCAGCAGACACGCTGGGAGACACTTTGAGCACTCCAGTTATTCCTGCTGTATACTGGTAAGTTCACTGCGAAATCTTTAAACATTTGTTTTCACGTATTTATGTGAAAATTGTCCTCCTGTGCAATCTGCATTAAGCTGCAATAAGACAGTCCACGTCTGTGCAGAACTGTATTTTTATATAACGGTGCACTGTAGTTCCATTAGTGTACAGTAGATGGAATTTGTTTTCGATATTCTTGAATTATACACACAGAAGAAGTAATGTAATAGTAAACAGTACCAGCAGTGCAAGGTAAACTACTTTTAATAACATGACACGCAGTTACCGAATTGCACGTTTTGGTTCAGACCCACTCTGTGTTCAGGGTCTTAGACACAGAACCATGTTGCATTAGTAAACACTGGAGTGACAGACACTGTGTCTGCGTTAAAAAGATGACATAATAAAGACCAGATCGACTCTAGCTTACAGAAAATATATAATTTCAGTCGTCACCGAAATGTTTGTATGCAGCACATTTGCATACTAGTTATCTAAATAAAACTGAAGAAACATTCACGTTAGGGTTGTTCTGTCACGCAGCGTGCACACACACACACACACACACACACACACACACACACACACACACACACACACACACACACACACAAACCACTCCAGAGACACAGCACACACACACACACACACACACACACACACACACACACACACACACACCACTCCAGAGACACAGCACACACACACACACACACACACACACACACACACACACACACACACACACACACACACACACACACACAAACCACTCCAGAGACACAGCACACACACACACACACACACACACACACACACACACACACACACACACACACCACTCCAGAGACACAGCACACACACACACACACACACACACACACACACACACACACACACACACACACAAACCACTCCAGAGACACAATCAACAGGTCTTAGAGAGATCTGAGTCCTGTATTCACACCTGTGAGGTTATGTTGTGCTTGACAAGCACGGTGGCTACTAAAGTAAAAATCAAATATGACGTGAGGACGTATCAGGCTTATTAAAGACTACAGAAACCACAATGTTTATGGTATTGTCACAAATTGTCCTTGGACACTTCCTGCAACTAAGAATACAGAAAACATACATACAAACAATGCTTCTGAAGTGTTGGCTGTGTAACAACAATTAAAATTTAACAGAGGAAATTGTTTTTGTAGAAAGGATTCCCTGTCCTGACTGTTCCTGCTATGGCAACCGAGAATAAGGTAAGGGGTTTTCTCCCTTTTCTTTGTGTTCGTCCCCTCCTGTGTAGTGATGCATGTCCACACGTCTGGCGACAGGTGATCAGGTGTAGGGCAGCTGTGGCATGGGAACCAGGTAAGCCACTGTGTGTGGAGGAGGTGGAGGTCGCCCCACCCAAGGCTCATGAAGTGCGAATCAAGGTCAGTGACCTTACACAGCACACACTCACGGGCAAATATTGCCCTCCACACATGGAGTGTGTATAATGGGGCTGTTTGAGTACATGTGGTTTATGATCAAAATGGACACTGACCCCTTTGTTATCGAGTTACGAAAGCATGTCAGACATGCTGGTGTTTCTTGTGTCTCTTGTGGCGTGACCCGTGTCAGGTGGAGGCGACTGGGGTTTGCCACACGGACTGGGGGTTCCTGTATGAGTGTGGTAATGAAATGGAGCCACGCCCCTTCCCGCTCGTGTTGGGTCATGAGGGGGGCGGTGTGGTCGAGAGCGTTGGCCCTGGAGTCACTGCCTTCTCCCCGGGTAAATGTGACACAGTCGGACAGCTTTCCCTCCTAAACTCACTGCCTAGTGTCCAACCCGCACTCCCTACTGTCCAACTCTCACTCCCTCCCTCCCTACTGTCCAACCTCACTCCCTCCCTCCCTACTATCCAACCTCACTCCCTCCCTCCATACTGTCCAACCCTCACTCACTCCCTCCCTTTATTTTTACTACCACTGTAACTCTGTGTTGACAGGAGATAAGGTGATTCCCTTATTTCTGCCCCAGTGTGGAGAATGTGAGTGCTGTCTGAGCCCAAAGACAAACTTGTGCCTAAAGAACTGGTGAGGATATTTGTCCTGTGTATCTGTAGCTGTGCCTGTCCCATGTGCTCTAATCTGTGTGTGTGTGTGTGTGTGTGTGTGTGTGTGTGTGTAAGTAAGTAAGTAGTAAGTAAGTAATCTTTATTTATAAAGTGCTTTTCATAGACAATAGTCACAAAGCGCTGTACATATAGCATAACAGCTAATAAAAGGTAATACAATAATAAAATAAGATGATAAAAATAAAAAAGACAAATAAAATAAGATAAAATAAGACAATATAATAACCTTTGATAAAACACAAGACAACATACATATACACACATACACACATATATACATATAAACATATATATATATATATATACTTACATATATATATATATATATATACACACACACACACACATATATATATATATATATATATATATATATATATATATATATATATATATATATATATATATATATATATATACACATACATACACATGCACATAAACATACCCATACGCATATGCATACATCCGCATATATACTAGATATACTAGCAGAAGGCCTGTTTAAAGAGAAAAGTTTTAAACTCTTTTTTAAAGGAATCAACAGAGTCTGCTAACCGGAGGTGTAAAGGGAACCTGTTCCAGAGCCTGGGTGCTATAGATTGAAAAGCTCTGTCCCCCTTGGTCTTAAATCGAGTCCGGGGAACAGCCAATAGACTTTGGTCCTGTGAGCGGAGACAGTGAGATGGTGAATATTTAGTAAGGAGCTGTGTGATGTATACAGGAGCCTGGCCATTTAATGCTCTATATGTAAAAACAAGAATTTTAAAATGAATTCTAAAATTTACTGGTAGCCAGTGCAATGAATATAAGATCGGGGTTATGTGAGCTTGTTTGCTAGTGCGTGTTAATAATCTTGCTGCTGCATTTTGTATCGCTTGGAGCCGAGAGAGAGATGATTTATCCAAGCCATACAAAAGAGCATTGCAGTAGTCCAAGCGAGATGATACAAAGGCATGTATAATTTTTTCCAGATCAACCATGGAAACCATATGATGTATTTTGGAAATGTTTTTTAAGTGAAAGAAGCAAGAACGTGACATGGATTTTATATGAGTGTCAAAGCTCAATGTCAAATATTACACCAAGATTTCGGATGTTAGGTTTGGCCGCGGGACAGGAAGTGGCAAGGATCTGACTGATTTTTGGATGTAAATCAGGAGTTGCAATAATCATAGTGTCCATTTTGTCTGCATTTAAAACAAGACAGTTACTAGATAGCCACTCACTGATCTGAGTTAAACACTGGAGTAGGGTGGACAGCCTATCCAGTTGCTGGGGCTTGAAAGACATGTACAACTGAATGTCATCTGCGTATAAATGATAGGAAACAATTATAAAAGACTGGATGATGCCTGCTAATGGAAACATATAAAAGGCAAATAAAAGAGGTCCCAGAACTGATCCCTGTGGGACCCCACATCCCAAGGGAGCACTGGTGGAACAGAACCTACTAGATTGAACAGAGAAAGTTCTATCTTTTAAATAAGAGGCAAACTAATCAAGTGCTGTGCCAGAGATACCAGCCACAGCATTGAGCCTATCCAGCAAGATGATTGATGGTATCAAAGGCTGCGGTAAGGTCAAGTAAAATGATGATAGAGCAATTCCCTGCATCAGAGGCCATTAAAATATCGTGTGTGTGTGTGTGTGTGTGTGTGAGTGTGTGCACATGTGTGTGTGTGTCTGTATCTGTCCTGTGTATCTGTTGACTGTTCTCAATGTGTAGCAGCTTTAGACTGTGGATGAAGAATGCCATATACCAGGGGTCGGCAACCTTTGAGACATGGATTGCCAACTTTAACATTTCTAGTCAATGAGTGTGCCACAATCAAGAAATAAAATTGGAGTGGGGGGGGGGGGGGTTTAAATTGTTTAGCGGGGGGGGGGGGGGTGTAAATGGACACAAATTAAGTATTATATCGCGATCAATCACCAAGTATAAACGCCTCCACCGAGCAGAGCGTTGAGGAGCGATTTCGATTGGAGGATCGTGCCCTCTGTCTGAGATTTTTTATTATTAATTTTTTTTTGCTGATGCTGGTCCAGCGTGTCGCATGCCACTGATTATGCCTCGGCGTGCCAACAGTGGCACGCGTGCCATAGGTTGTCGACCCCTGCCATATACGCTCTCCATCTCTCTCCATGTCAGGGAGCAAACCCATCAAGGTGTTCTAGCCGATGGCACGAGCAGGATCACCTGTAGGGGGCAGCAGATCCACCAGTTTGTAGGTGTGAGCACCTTCAGTGAGTACACAGTGGTGCCTGAGCCCAACCTCACCAAGATCCGTGCAGACGCGCCGCTCGACAGGGTCTGCCTGCTCGGTTGTGGGGTTGCTTGTGGATACGGAGCAGCGCTAAACACAGGCAAGGTGTGTGTGGAAGTGTGCACACACGTTTGTGTTTGCATTTGTGTGTGTTTGTGTACGCATTTAAGTTTAGAAATAAATCTTTAAATCATGTTGAGTTATAAACACGTGAACCTGGTAATAAACAGATTGTTAGTTTAATACCCCTTCACGCAATTACCTTATTTAACAAGCATACATCACGTGCATTAAACATGTTAGCATGTAGAGCGTATTAAGCTCTGCGGACACTGTAGCATGTGGCTAACGGTGGGTGGGGGCAGGTGGAGGCCGGCTCCACCTGTGCCGTGTTCGGTCTGGGAGCCGCGGGCCTGGCTACCATTATGGGCTGCAAGGCTGCAGGAGCCTCCAGGATCATCGCCGTCGACGTCAACCCGGAGAAGTTCCACAAGGCCAAGACGTTTGGAGCCACGGACGTGGTGAACCCCAAGGAGCACAGCAGACCCATCCAGAAGGTGCTGGTGGAGATGACCGGGGGAGGACTGGACTACACCTTTGAGTGTGTGGGGAACACAACTGTGATGGTGGGTATGGTGGTGCTCATGGGCTTTGATTAGTTTCACCTTGATTGACCCTTGGATAGTGTTTCTGAGACTGTGAATGTTTAGTTGTTTAGGTTACTTTAAGTAGTTTTGTTCTGTACATTTTGATTTAATAATTATCTTAATTTATGGAACGCTTGCTTTTGAGTCCGAAATATAATTTCAGAATCTTATTTAAGTTTTCATCCAGGATTTTTATAAAGAAAACATTTTTAGGAGCCAATATCATATGGTAGATATGACACTTTGCTGACTCTAAAAGCTGATCCTGAGGTAAGTTTCCCCCAGTGACTGTGAGCACAGCCTTTACTGCTTTCAATGATTTAATGGACGTCTCACCACTAGAGGGCAGCACTGGAGTCGTGCAGAATTGCATGGGGCACCTGTGTCATAGTGGGGTGGACAGAGATGGGAGAACTCTCAGTGGCACCCATTGACATCCTCCTGGGACGAACCCTGAAGGGAACATACTTTGGCGGTAATAAGTCAATAATTACATTACAAGTGAAAAAGGCCATGTTGCAAAAATGTGTATACCTTCCTGAAATGAGTATTCCTTCCTGAAATGAGTATACCTTCCTCAAGGTTTGCAAAATACAACTTGGTTCAGGTTAACTGATTAGCCCATGAGCCTGAAGGCTTATAATGATAAAGGTCAAGACCTTTCTGAATCCATACTGTGGTGTGATCAGCTCAGTATCCGGCTTTTTAAGATGCTAGGGCATCATAAATTTCCGCCATCACAAGGGAGAGGAGTGTGTGGGTAGAGGAGTGTGTGAGTAGAGGAGTGTGTGAGTAGAGGAGTGTGTGGGGAGAGGAGTGTGTGAGTAGAGGAGTGTGTGGGGAGAGGAGTGTGTGAGTAGAGGAGTGTGTGGGTAGAGGAGTGTGTGGGTAGAGGAGTGTGTGGGGAGGAGTGTGTGAGTAGAGGAGTGTGTGGGGAGAGGAGTGTGTGAGTAGAGGAGTGTGTGAGTAGAGGAGTGTGTGGGGAGAGGAGTGTGTGAGTAGAGGAGTGTGTGGGTAGAGGAGTGTGTGAGTAGAGGAGTGTGTGGGGAGAGGAGTGTGTGAGTAGAGGAGTGTGTGGGTAGAGGAGTGTGTGGGGAGGAGTGTGTGGGGAGAGGAGTGTGTGGGTAGAGGAGTGTGTGGGTAGAGGAGTGTGTGGGTAGAGGAGTGTGTGGGGAGAGGAGTGTGTGGGTAGAGGAGTGTGTGAGTAGAGGAGTGTGTGGGGAGAGGAGCGTGTGGTGTGGGGAGTTCTGAAGGAACAAGATCACCATTAGTATAGCGTGTACACACTCACGGAGGTCACCCTTCAGGAGTTCAGCAGTTTGTCGTGAGCTTAGCAGTCCATACCAACAAGGGCATTACTTAAAAAAATGCACAACATGCGATGTTCCTTATTTGTTTAATTAAGGGATTCATTAAGGGTATACTCATCTTTGCAAATTTTGATTTCTTTATTATTACGGACATATTGTATATTTCAATGTTAAGCATATGGTTAATAAATTACAATTTTGTCACTTAGAAATATAGAAACATACCTTTATGTTCAGCGAGGGAGTTATTAATTAATTTAAACTTGTTGATGCTGGGTACTGAATCTCACAGTTTAGAAATTCATAGTATTCATAAAGCATTCATGAAGCATTCATAAAGCAGGCAGAAGCTTCAGAACTGCATTATGTATGTTTCACGACTGCTTCATTAACGCGTCCTGACCACGGCGTGTGTGACAGGCTGGAAGAGTGTGAAGAGCGTGCCCGTCCTGGTGGAGGACTACATGAGTGGCCGTCTGCCCCTGGACGAGTTTGTGACGCACACTCTCAGTCTGGACGAGATCAACCAGGCCTTCGACATGCTGGCCAGCAGCAAGAGGTCAGAGGTCAGCCTGACTGTAGAGCTGCAGTTGGAGCCGCGTACATTCTGTGACTTACCTCCCTCTCCCTCTCCGTCAGCATCCGGACCGTAATCAAGATGTGAGACGGGAGCGTGTTCACCTCAGACCCGAGGGCTGCGACTGTGCCGGTTCAAATCCCCCAACAGCCCCTCTGGTCGCCATGACGACGGCATTGGTTGCCACGACAACTGCATCAGCACCCCCCCCCCCCACCCCCACCATTTGTTCCAGGAAAACATACTTAATTAATAAAGAAAGCTGATGCAACCTGCTTCTCATCTGCTTGTAGCGTTGTGTAGTGTGGTGTGTGGTGTGGTGTGTTGTGTGGTGGGTTGTGTAGTGTGTGCTGTTTAGAGGGTGTTTCAGTAAACCAGAGGTGTGGACTGACCAGCAGGAATGTCCCTCATGTCCTGAACTGTCCTGAAATGTGCGCAGGTTATCTGGATCTGTACGAAATCTCCCAGTGTTCATGTCACATCAGAGTGAAGCTGAGTTCACAGTTTAAATGGGGTTTGAAGTACAGATTTGTAAAAAAAAAATGAGTGTGAAAGTGAAATAATTTTTATTAACTTTACAGAAAACTCAAATGAAGCTGAAACTTCAAAAGTTATTGTAGTTTCACACATTGATGATAGAATATCATAGCACTCCTTAGTTCATCATGGCTAGACATGACTCAGGTCTGCTGTGTTTAATCATCCATCTGTCCGTCACCAGCACTGAGGTGCATTTTCTGAATTTGACCTACAGGTGGCAAGCTTGCACCACCAAATGCTCTGTCTGTGTGTCTGTCTGCCTTCGTGTCTGTATGTCTGTGAGTCCTGTCTCCCCAGTCTGGCTCTTAGCCCTGCGGATCTCACTAATGGCAGCCTCTGAGTAAAGCCATCACCCACATGTGAGCACTGGGGTCCCACACTGATGACCACCGTCCCACTTTGAAATCTAGCAGCTCTTGTCTTCGACAACAGTATCGTCTGACACAGAACTGTCTTACAATACTCACTGAGCAAACTCTGGACAAACAGAGCTGTCGTTTGGTCACAGTGAGACGACAGAGTCTGTTGGGGGGTGGGGTGTTGTAATATTATATATTGATTTAATCTACAGCCCTCTCAAGGGTTAGAGTAACAGTTGCAGTCTGTCAGAAGCTGAGACAAAGGGCCGGCTGAGGAAAACGTCTCTCTGTTCCTCTCGCATGGCTGTCTAGGAATTTGCTTTATTGAAGCTTCGTTCAGATCAAATGGATCCACTTGTCAGGTTTCCCTGCATTTCCATCTTTATTTAAAATGACAAAATGAAGCAGAACCATCCCTCTCTGTTCCTCTCTCTCTCTCTCTCTCTCTCTCTCTCTCCTCTCTCTCTCTCTCTCTCTCTCTCCTCTCTCTCTCTCCTCTCTCTCTCTCTCTCTCTCTCTCTCTCTCTCTCTCTCTCTCTCTCTCTCTCCCTCTCTCTCTCTCTCTCTCTCTCCCTCTCTATCTCTCCCTCTCTATCTCCTTTACTCTTCCTCTCCAACAGCCGCGTGTGCAATCAATCAGGGCCTCCGAGCTCCGGCGTGACCCCTCCTTCTCTGTCTGAGGGAAAGAGGGAGGTGGCTGAAATAGACATCAAAACTGGGACGGGCAGCAGACGAGTTGGGACAGGTGCTTGCTCAGCAAACTCCCCTTGAAATCCTCAGAAAATCCAACAGGAACAATGGAGAAACCTGCCTCTGATATATCAGCATAGAGCGGCAGGGACCAAGCTCACATCACCAACCCTCGAAGACTTACAGAATCTCGTTCTCTCACCTAACGTACATATTACTATTGAAGGGATGCAAGGTTTCGGGATGAACATTGGCACATATCTTTTTGCCTCAGTGTTGGTTCTTTCTGCCTAATTCATGTGTGTAGCTACAAGGAGCCATGTTTTCATGGCACAGACCCAGACAGCTGTTACTGCATTCTCTTGCTCTTCGTTACAAAAACACACACACAAGAAATGACAGCAGCTCTTGATTAGATTAAATTCACTCCTAAGGATGTGGAGGAAATTTGCTACTAAATAACACATAGGCCGCATATGTGTGTGTGTGTGTGTGTGTGTGTGTGTGTGTGTGTGCGTGATGTGTGTGGAGTGTGTGTGGTGTGTGTGTGTGTGGTGTGAGTGGAGTGTGTGTGGTGTGTGTGTGTGTGTGTGTGTGTGTGTGTGTGGTGTGAGTGTGTGTGGTGTGAGTGTGAGTGTGTGGTGTGTGTGGAATGTGTGTGGTGTGTGTGTGTGTGTGTGTGTGTGTGGAATGTGTGTGGTGTGTGTGTGTGTGTGTGTGTGTGTGTGTGTGTGTGGTGTGAGTGTGTGTGCGGTGTGTGTGTGGTGTCTGACGGCGTGGCAGACACCAGGGAGCCACTCAGATGTGACGGGATTGTGATGAAGAATAACGATTTTTCTCCTCATCACTTGCCACAACAGATATGAAATCTCTTCCCATGTGCTCTCAGTCCTCGCAAATATCATCCAGTTATGCAGGCAAACGTGAAGTCAGCCAGCACAACCCACTACAGGCTCATAAAGAAAATTGACAAACACCCAAAATGCCAGCATAGGTAAATAGTGCTGAGCAAATATAGCTTGGAGGAGAAAAAATGTCACAGGGTCTGAGTTGTCTTTCACAATATTTATATGGGGATCAAAGGAAATCTCCCTTAATTATTATATTTAGGGGGTGCGTTGCTAGGTGTGTGTGTGTGTGTGTGTGTGTGTGTGTGTGTGTGTGTGTGTGTGTGTGAGAGAGAGAGAGGCACTGGCAGATGGCTCCATATCAAGTCTCGTCTCAGGACTGCTCGTGTGTGATGGAATTTGAATATTACTATGATGTTATGATATTTCAGGCCATACTGTAGGCCATTCATTGCATAAAGACTTCCAACCCATTCATGTGATTAATCTCCCAATTCAAGGCAGCTTTATTACATGAATATGCCAGGTACAATTTTGCCAAAGCAAATAATTAGTCTAATAAGTATCTCTCTATCTGTCTATCAACTCTAAAACACAATGACCCATAAAAGCTTTGCTGTTGTTGTGAATCTCCTGCATTATGTTGTCATTTATCATTGAATTTTAGTGTTAATGGTCTACAATTAGTGCAATTAGGGTAAAAGGTGTACAGTTTGTCCTCTTTGGCTACCAAACAGCATCTTATAACCCAGTGTAATCTGTTACATGCTGTAATCCTGTTCCCACTAAAAACAAAGGCCTCGCCTGGGAGGTTGAAGAACATTCCTTGTTTTATCCCTTGTGTGTAAAAGGCCGATGAGTTCATGACACATGGGTGAGCACACCCGTCCTGCCAAGAGTGTGTGTGTGTGTGTCTGTGTGTGTGTGTGTGTGTCTGTGTGTGTGTGTGTGTGTGTGTGTGTGCCGCCTAGACATACAGCAATAGTCCTCCTGTTTGTTTTGACATGGGCAATTAGGCAGTGCATTCCTACAGGACGGTGTGTGTGTGTGTGTGTGTGTGTGTGTGTGTGTGTGTGTGTGTGTGTGTGTGTGTGTGTGTGTGTGTGTGTGTGTGTGTGTGTGTGTGTGTCTGTCTGTCTGTCTGTCTGTCTAATTATACTGAATGACAGATGTAGCAGACTCAAGTAGCAGAACATGTGAGCTGTGAATGTGTTCTTCCACAGACAGACTGAACGGGGGGAGAGAGAGTGGAATGGAACAGAATGAGAGACTGAGTGAGAGACTTGGAGACTGATAGAAAGACTGACTATGAGACAGAGAGAGTGAGACACTGACTCCCTCTGTGAGACACAGAGAGAGACTAACCTGAGACAATGAGAGACTGACTGAGAGTCTAGTGAGACTCCCCCGAGAACACATGAATGACAACGATACTCACAGAGATGTTGTGATATTAGTGTATCTCGCTTCCTGGAGGTATCTTCTCAAATATCAAATATTATCAAATATTAGAACAGACAAAAACTAGGATAGAAGATATAAAAAATAAATAAATAACAAACTAACTAACATTCTTAATTGCAACAAGAATGCCTGTACAAGGGCACGTTATACCTAGACATTAGAAAGGTTTAGTGTATATTTTTTAGAAATTCCCCTTTCTTTATTAGCTATCATTTTGGTCTACCGTGGTTAGTATTTTTCTAAAGACTTTCTTTCATGTGACTGTTTATCTAGCAAGTAAAATAAATATACCATGTAAATATAGTATCTTCAAAGCTTGTGGGCTTTAGCACAGAACGAGTATTGGCAGAACCTGCAAATGATCTTAATCAGTGTCACCAACACAGTAAGCTTCAGTGAGGATGATGATGGGTAAAACAAGTGTTTGAGACAGCAGTTTCAAAGAGAGGCAGAGGTCGAGCAATTCGGATAGATCCAAAGCTGTGGTTGCCATGGTAGATTGCGTCTCTAAGTCGGGTAAAGACTACCCCAGGTACAGGCTGTGTTTGAGAACTAAATCCGTCTCTTTAGCACTAATGCCAGCCAATGTCTGAGACTTCCCTGGCTTAGAGCTCAATCCCAGCACCCCCACGTCCAAGCACCGCGTCCCGGACACGCCTTGGTGCGAACCCCCAGTATGTCATGCTCTCTGAGGGGTCAGGAGAGGTTGCGGCCCTGCTACCTGACACCTGGACCTGCGGTGGGTCTCTTCAGAACTGCAGTTGGTTACTTTAAGCAGACTGGATTAGCAGGATGTCTTTAGAGGATTTAAGATTTAATTGATTTAATTGTGCATTTGACCATCTAAAATGACTGATGCCCTTAATTGACAGGCTCAAATTGCTTTTTTTGCTCTAAGTGACATATAATATGTGTGGTTTTATAATGAGGTACACAGAGGTCGTGATTTTGGTTTTCTGGAATGAACACGCAGAAGGATTTCGGGCGTTGTGCAATATGTCTAAGCCTATGAAACAGCAAAGCAACACCCGCATACACCACCCAGAGACAAAACGTGTTTGGGAGAGACTGTGTGTGTCTGTGTGTGCACAGAAATTATATAATTACTTTGTTAACACACTCTGTCTGGTTATGAGTCATGTGGTGCCTCTCCATACATGCACATATACTGTATAGCAACGGTCTCACAAAACACGACCAACTAACCAAAAACAAACACTGTGTTTTGTCAGATTATTCAACACAAAAAGAGACGTTTCAAAAATGACATCTTTCCAAACAGAGCTCCTCCTTTCTGCCTTTGTCTCCGTCCTACACAAACGTGAGACGAACACTGAGCAGAGCGTCTCAGACAATGCCGTCTACCTGCCACAGCTAAGCCAGAGCCAGGGCTCGGCCCGTCCACAGCCTGTGTGGTGTACCACATGCCCCACTGGAGGTTTCCATTGCGACTGACATTTGTTTTGTTCCAGCTGCCACATTTATGGTCTTGCAAAAAACAGCGACCTCTTAACATGACTTGGGCTTTGAGTAATTTTCAGTGGAAGGTCAAATTGAACTCGCTCTGTACATGTATGTGCACATTGTAAAATGTATTCCTACTATGACTACAGGAGTAGATTCACTATTGATTATGAACATTTCATGATGGGTACAGTGTGTGTGTGTGTGTGTGTGTGTGTGTGTGTGTGTGTGTGTGTGTGTGTGTGTGTGTGTGTGTGTGTGTGTGTGTGTGCGTGTGTGTGTGTGTAGTGTGTGTGTAATAAACAGGCTGTGAAAGCTTTCTGCTAAGTAAATATCGAACATTCCCCCTCAGGTGGTGCGAGTCCCTTCCGTTGATGCTTACACTCTTAAATCCCTAAGAGCAAACATAAGCATTCATACATTTGCTTAATATCAGTTCAGCCACAGAGCACACACACAAAATGTCACCCTTATCCCATGATACAAAGTCAAAATATAAAAAAGTCAAACGAGCAAGATACAGAAGCCAAGTTTTAAAAAGATTCTACACACACACATGCTCCCTGTACCAAACACACACACAGAAGATGAAACCTTTTCCTGGTGGGGAGATTAGTTTGTGCAAAAACTAAAAAATCTATTTTGTAAAAGTGAAAATATTTGAGGACAAGTTAAATTAGGGAGTCCTGGTGTGGAAGGCATTACTAATGAGAGACTCTGAGCAAAACTACTAATAAGTAATCTTTAATCCCCTGAACAAACACCAGGGCTGTACTGCAGGGTTACTTCCTCTCAGACTGTATATTTTTCCACCTGGCTGAATCCCATTTTTGTCTTTAGTAGAATTCAATACTCTGGTAGACTTCAGTTCGGTTCCATCTCCTAACACATTTCTTAGCTCCACATTTCTTAGTGCCGACTCTGAGCCGCTAGCTTTAATTAGCACGGGTCTCCAACAGTGTGTCCCATAGGAGGAAAGAAGCTAAACTCTAAAAACAAACATCTGAGTGTAGGCTTCATCTCTCCTCCACTCCACTCCTAGCTCCTGGGTAGCCTGTGTTGGAGAGCTGCAGACAGCAGTGCAGACGCTCTAAACAAACACTCATAATTGCATTAGATCCCCCCACCCTCTACGAACATCTAATGCCTTCTCAATCCCAGAGTGCTCTGGGGCAGAGCTGTGACTAACCCCCCCATCCCCCCACCACACACACACACACACACACACACACACACACATACACAAAACCTACCCCCTCTTCTGGTACAAACGATCTCATTTCCATTGCATGAGAAAAATCTCCACCTGTCGTCACGCAAAACAAAAAGTTCCACGTCTGAATGAAACTTCATCGAAGCCATGGATTAACATAATAACAGGCCACCAGTGGAATATAATTTGTGAGATTGAAGAATTTGACTTTATCACAGGGAGTGTGTAACAGTTTTACAGAAAAACCGAACAGATCTTTTAACCCCACACACTCGTGATGCGTCCCCAGCACCTGCAACATGCCACACAAACTAACACTAGCTTTTTCTAGTGTGTGTGGGGCCAGATATGCCCGGTGTGTACTGGCAGTTAATATAATGGGTTTGATCTCCACCAAAAGTTACTACAGGTGAGAGAGATGTCAGTAAATACTGTGCAAAAGAAGCCATATAGGCAGGGCTCTCAAGTTTTGGATTCATGTCAGAGTGTGAGAGTTGTTGACGGGGGGTGGTCAAATGCGTGTGTCACACGCTCAATGCGTGAGACTTGAGAGCCCTGCATATAGGTCTGAAGGGGAAGGCTGCCATCTTTGCCTCATCTTTGCTACACATAATGAATCCTACTGTCTGGATGGTTCGAATCATAATGAATTTGTAATCATGAGATCACGTTGAGATCATGTTACATCACAAATGGTTTATGAACTTACTGACTCTTGACTTTCTACTAAGTAGTTTCACTATGGGCACCTGACACAAAGATAAGTTGCCAATTTTGCCAATTGTGATTTATACCCCAATTGGAATTTGTCAGCGGCATTTACCCATCTGTGCAGTAAGAAAACACACACACACACTAAATACACATACCAAGCCAGATTTTCGGAAGGCCCACGTTTTGAGGTCAATCACCATGTTGCACAAAACCGGCCCTCCTTTGAATGAGCAAAATGGAAACCCAGCATGTGCGCACAAATGCAATGTTGTTTTTGAGTGCCGAGTGCAGAGGAAGTGGTGGTAATCCACTGCAGGAGACCCCCTGGCCAGCCGAGAGCTCGAGGACTCACGGAAGGCTCTGGACAGCACTGTGCTTGTGATGGAGGTTTAATTTGTGTGGTCGAGGGGTTAGTGTCACAGAAAACAAACACAGCCCGCACCCGTTGTCAGCTAGAGGCTTCAGACGTTCCTCTGGTAGGGCGAACGGAGAGCTTATGTCTGCGCTAGCATGCAGAGCCTAATCAGGGACTGGGTGAAGCTTAGCAAGAACGTTAGCTAGATTTAGCTACTGATGGGACTCTGCTTTCTGCTTTATCCGTTAGCTGAGCTGGCTAGCGCCGGCAGTGCCGATTTTCCTAAGGTGGCGCCTGAGCTTCGTGCTCTTCGTGACAGTGATTTCCATTCAGAGGAGTTTCAAAATCTTTAAGACACAAATCAACATTTGTGTGGATGAAGAGGCTGAGGCTACCGCCCCTAAATTGATGCTACATTGCACAAGATCCAGATGAATCTTCCCTCTTGCTGTTTGAAAAAACAATATCTTGAAGTACCTCTCTGCTCTATCACACAGACATAAGCAAACAAACCCCGCATGGTGCTCTGTGGTGGGACAGTCTTCCTGACAGTGCCGGCTCTTTGCCACCCATCCTGTGAAGAGCTCAGTAGGATTTGAGTTCTAATCCCCCAACTCTCGGCCCGGGGCCAGTTCCCACCCAGCAGCGCTCCAACATCTGCCCCAACAGGCCCCTTTACTTTATCATGAACACCCCCAGGTTCACCTGAGGAGACCCAGCCCCAAAACACCCACCAGGGTCCCTGTCAATCACAAAGGGCTAAGGCCAGATCACAGGGTAGCCAGGTCTCTGAGGAGACAGCCATCTCTCACAGTGTTGACATGTGGTTAAAGGCAGCGTCTCTGTTTGTCTTTGAGGGCCTTACTCGAGTGAGTCAGCAACAAAGCAAAACCTTGGCTCTGTCTTTAACGTATGCAGACTACCAGTCAAAATCCGTTGCTTTGGCAACACTACAGATCTATACCACAGCTACAACATTGCATAAGGCATGTGGGTGGCCAACTGTAAAGTTGCCCTGTGGTGGGGCATTAATGGTAGCTCCACCCCAAGTTTCACCACTCCCTGTTCCCACTGATTGCTTTGCCCAATCACTAATCCGCACATTGCTAATCGCCCATGAATCACAGCTACCCGCTAATGCTAACAGGAATATTTTGAGAATATCACAACACTTCAACTACACAAAAGTGTCTCTGACGAAAACTGATAAACAAACACATAAATGACAACTGAATCTTAAGTACTGTTGACTGGAGAAGGAATCATTCCTCACTGAGTGTTGTGCTTTGGTTGATGGAAGGAAGCTGTGTAATTATGGGTCAATATTTACAGGAAGTGAAGACGGATGATACAGCAGTAGTCAGTGTCAGGGGAGGTGTGTAGGGGCTCTCCTCCATAAAAGCTTTACAGATACCATTTCCACACGAACCATTACAATCAGCATCAGCAGTATACACAGGGGCGGACTGGCATACATTGCTACCGGGGATTTCCCCAGTGGGCCGGTGGGCCGCCGGTGGTTTAACTCAGCCCGTGGAGGAGCCACTGCCGCGCACTGCGGCCCCGGCCCGTAGTCACGCTGCTGTTTAACGGTGTTATTACCTCCCCCGCTCCAGTCAGGCAAACCTGCTCAGCGCGGCCGCGGTCTGAGCCTGTAAACACATGAACGAGTTGGACCGGGCCGCGGACTGGGCCAGCTGGTGCGGGCTGACAGTATGCAGCGGAGATCAGAAAAAAACCAACTTGTCCCAGAAAATACGGGCCGGACTACGAAAACATACAGCAGTTTAAATTGTAGATAACATGTCATTTTAAATGTACTGCTGTCGCCTCTACAACGTCTAAGGCACCATGTACAAATTACCTTAACACGGTTAACACGGACGCAAGTGGCGGTCCTCAAGGTTCCAGAGCACTGCGCACTGTGTTTTTTTTTAAACCTATTGAAATTCTTAGATTAAAACTAACCACCACAAATAGGTAAGAGGAAGAAATACCCACGTTAGAGTTGTAGGTTGTTCTTTAGGATGCACTTTGCGTAAAACAACTTGTTTGGTGGTCTTATGGTGGACTATTTAAAAGCCACTATGTGGCTTTGTAATCATATTATTGCTGGAATTAATATTGTCCATATGACAATAAACGCCGTCATATACACTACGTGCCATGTATAGATTCATATACAGTATACACACACACACACACACACACACACACACACACACACACACACACATATATATATATATATATATAGTGGGCCAACCTGTCAGGAACTCCCGGGCCACTTTTTCTCCCCAGTCCGCCCCTGAGTATACATATAACCAAGGTTTGAGACGCCCTGAAGATCTGAATTAGAATCACATTTGTGATCACTGCATGATGTTTATTCATATTGAAAATATATACAGTATTAAAGTTCTTCTACTGCTTCTTTTCATGTCGAAAAATGAACAGTAATGCACAGCTATTCTTATTAAAAGTCAAGATTGTTTGATTGTTTTTATAGGTATCCTCATACCGCACGATGGCGCTAAAGCATAGAAAATACGATAGTGCACAGAAACCTGTGGACTTGTCTTGTTGAAAGTCTCAGCACTGTGAACAAATTGCACAGGACGTTTCACAATTTTACAAATTATGTCAGCAAATTTTACAATGTGGTGAAACTATTCCGAAAAGTTATGGCGGTTGAATATTTATCAGCGTATTTAGCAGGAATTGTTAATAAATTACTAGTAATTCCAGTATCACCGTAGACCTATATATTACCAAAATGAGACGGTTCTGTGGATCAGTACCTGCGAATTACAGCTTCACGATGGTCCTGGAAACATCACAGAATTTCACGACACCAAAGGGTGAGACTGCCAATACATGCAACCATAATGTGTTCATGGATAAATGGATAATAAATGGATCCGTGTTCCCCACAATTAGTCTGTGTCAAACATTTCAGGAATGGCTTTTCTCAGCTCTGTCCCTTTACTTCAAATTTAGATAATAAAAATTAGATACGTTTACTCTGAACAAAAGTGGTATAACCGGTTTCCTGTGCATTGTGTTATTTAAAGTACGTGGCATTTCCATCAGTAAAGGGACCAGAGGGTTTAAACAGCCTTTAGATACGCAGACGGTGAAGTTCAGCGTCGCTGGGACCTGAGTTCACAGGCAGTAGGTAATGCGTCCAAACAGGTCTCGGCCCATTGCAACATCAACTCATCTCTGAGTGCAATCACACTACAGCAAAGCCAAAACACACATTGGTGCTCCGGGGTTTTCCAAAGCCAAAGAAAGAGGCGAGGAGCGGAACAAAATCCCCCCGACCGCGGCTACACGTGGAGGAGCGACTGTCTGGCGTTGACAGAGGAGGTCCAGTTTAACCAGCACTCGCTGGACGCCTCATTGACTCTTAATATCTGTTCATCTGTGATTCTCTTACTGGACCTTAGTGCATCTGAGTGAAGGGTGTATCTGGCAGGATGGCAAAACCGACCATGAAAACAAAGAAAGGCTGATTTCAAAACTAACGAGCAGTAATTTAATTAGGGACTATGAGATCTGACGCTGTGATCATTATAGTAACGAGGGCGCAGGAATATGGCTGACATACAGGCTCACGACCTCCTCCACTGTCTCACATCCATCATGGTGTTTGCAGTCAGTCAGGAGAAGACAGCCCAGACACTGGAGGGCAGGATAATGAACGATGCTCATCACTTTTCTAACTCTCACCTGGAACCCAAATGTTTAAACAGAAGACTTTGGCCCAAATTGATTTAACTGATGAATTGAGAAAAATGCACACACACACACACACACACACACACACACACACACACACACACACACACACACACACACACACACACACAATTATTACATACAGGAATAAATGTTTGTAAAATAAAATGCAAGCACTAACCGTAAACGTGTCTTTTCCTGACCCCGTGTGTTGGGCCTATGTGTAGTGAATTTACAGGGTCTGACAGGCGGGCAGATTTTTGGGTTGGAGCTCTGAGTGGTTCCTTGTTGAGATGAAACCCTGGTTTTAGCTATGGTAACAGTTCCTTACTGTCAGATCACACTACTCTGATTCCACATCCAAGGTTTATCTTTTGCAAATAACTGTGAAATTGCTTGGCACAAAGTCGTCCCACTCAGTAAGCTTTAAATAAGATGTCAAGTGTAGCTTCGTTTCGGGGTTAGCTAGCTGGTTGGCTCGACCCACTAAATGAGAAGAGGGATTCCTCCGAGGTCTGCCTGCTGGTGACTCTAAACACACTCGAGATGGATCAGCCCAGACCCCGGGGCCCCCTAATGCATTCTGGCCCCAACCCTCCACCTTTTCCACCACGACTGCCGAAATGAGACAAAGCATTTCTATTACACTTGACGTGTTGCCCCAACGGGCCAGTAAATATTGTTTAAGATATAGAGCTCGTTTTAATGCCAGCGGAATTTTCCCTGTCGTTTCCCTGTCGTGTGTTACGTTTGAGGGCCCAGGAACCAGATGCATGTTAGGACCTGGACGAACGAGAGACACATGACAACGGGTCTAGGATGTAGTTCAAGTTCAACGGGTCTAGGATGTAGGACTTGAAGCTAATTCTGTTAAACGTCGTATAAGAAACCATAAAAGTTGCCTAAATTAAGTAATACTCATTATTACTGTAAATAATTATATATATGCTACAAAATGACTCTGAGATCATTCATTTAAGCAGATGGCATCGTTTAATTATTCAACACAGTATTTCTAAGGTATTTCTTGTTTTATAATTTGTTTTCTGTTTGAAAACCTAATAAATTTGGCTGTTCCGGTTTTTGTACTCTTTCAAATACATTTGCTTATATCGTGAGACAAAGAAAAAGACAAAACCAAAAGACAAATATCCGCCCTCATCTTGGGGATAACACCTCATCATTAATGACACCCAAACACGCAGGAAATAGGAAAATAGCACACTGATAAATACCTTTTATATTGTATAATAAACCTCAAACCATAACACTGCTGGTCATTTATTTTCTGTTTTTATTTATTTATTTATTTTTATCAACAACCAATAATCCATGTTAAATTCATTTCCTTTGATTTCAAAAGTAAGTAATTTATATTATAGTATATAATATATAGAAATATATTATAGTATGCTTATGTTAAACCAAGCTTTTGTTTAATATAATGTGATATTAGAACAAAAATCTTATGGAAATCAAACCAGAATTTGATTTGCAAGAATCAGAGAGCATGTTGCTTGGTGTTCAGGATAACGCGTCTCCTAGGACATCCGTACGCCCTTCAAGCCTACATTATGTCTCTGTCGGTCTTTGTCGTGTTGTGTTTTGTGCTTGTGTGTATTTGTTAATTCTTTATTCTGCTAAACTATTTATAAAAGCCTGCTTATATGTGGTTGTTATGATGACATCATTTTTTCTTTCTTAAATGTTCAAATTCACATTAACACACACACACACACACACACACACACACACACACACACACACACACACACACACACACACACACACACACACACACACACACACAGACCCTCAAACAGAACAGCACAGAGGATAAGCAGTGATCCTCTGTAAGCCTCATTCAGTCATTCCTAAATGGCTCTTGCATCCTAGTGGAGGAATCACAGAAAAGCTTTAAGTCTCCAGCTAATTCTTGTTTCAGTTGTTCTGGCTAAGAAACTCTGCCATGCGACTGTCTACTGCCAGGCAAGTCTAGTACAGGCATCCAGCATAACTCTACCCCCTCCATCCTGGTCCGCCATAACTCTGCCTCTCTAATCAGCCCTGCCGTAACTCTGCCTCTCTTTGACCCTTCCATAGACGAACTGAACAAACCCCATCTTCCTTTCTTTGAAATCAAATTAAACACATGCACACTCTCTCTCTCTCTCTCTCTCTCTCACACACACACACACACACATACGAAATGAAGAATAGTCAGGAATGATATTTCAGTCAGATCAAACCACACTCCCTCCCAAAACACACGACCCCTTCCCGCCCCAAACTCTAATCCAATCAGCAAGGTCTTAGCTCTCTAATAAAGTTTCACTCTCTGGGTGGAACTCTATCCCTGCAGCTGTGCCCGCCTGCAAGCCCACCCCCCCGAGCCCCCCCTCCTCCCCTCTGATCACGCATTTCAATATGAAAAGAACCAATGAGAGGGAGGATTAGGGGCTGGTTACTCCGTAAATCCCAGCCTGGCTTTGAAGCGCCGGTGGGCAGGGCCCGAGTCCAGGCCCCCAGTCACCCGGGCAGCCGGCCGGGCCACCTGGCCCACAGCACACACTCTGTTTGCTCATATGTGCTGTTTAAACATGGCGGGGGCTGGCAGGGCTGCAGCGGGCACCAGATGGCGCCATGGTGACTGTGGCCAGGCTCTCAGGTGGAGGTTCACTGGCTGGAGGCAGAAACCGGGCCCTGCCAACACTCCCAGGGACAAGAGACCAGTGGACACTGCATCCCTGTTTATTATTATAAACATGCATGTGCACACACACACCCACACACCCACACACACACACACTTAGCTTTATTACTGCCCCTCACCCTCAGCGTGTGTCCCGAGTACCTCCGTCCTCTGGTCTGGCCTTTGCTTCGTGTGTGACAGCCGGATCTCTGATTGCTATTTGCTTTACCTCCTCTGGGGCAGAGGAAGTGATGGCAGGTCTCAGGACTCAGACCTCTAATCCCCACAAGGTCCCTCCACCGCGGCTCCTTTTATTACCGCAGGGTGTCAGCGGAGGCGTAGCGATGGGCGGAGGAGAGACAAGCCCCCATCACACTGGAGGCACCAAGCACCAGCAGCCCGGTGACGCTAGCAGTGATGACATTTTACAGCTTGTTCACAGTGGTGGTGATTTGGGGCCTGTTCATGGTGACGTCATCATGGGACCTGTTCACAGAGGAAATGCTGTCTTATATAGGCAGACGTGTTTCAGTATCTATGGAGAACACTGACATTGCCAGGCCATTTTTACAACTCTTGCTGTCGTAAAAAAACAAGTAAAAAAAAAAAGTGAGAATCACGAGCTAAAACACTTGCACAGTCCCTCCGTGAAAGAACACAGGAAGTTTAATAAAATCTGTGGTTTTATTTCCTAGGGAGTTTAATCCACAGATGTGCAGAATAAAAGTGTTGTGAACAGATCTGGAAGTGACAGGTGTAGTTTAGGTGGGCATGACAACAAAACTGCCGTGTTGTATTTCACTGGTTGTAAAAACACAGCTGTCTTGAGTTTACCCTCCACCACTGCAGGTGGGACCGCCCATGAGCCCCAGTAACCGTGAGTGTGCTGCTACCCAGAAGGCCCTGTAACCGTGAGTGTGCTGCTACCCAGAAGCCCCTGTAACGGTGAGTGTGCTGCTACCCAGAAGCCCCTGTAAAGGTGAGTGTGCTGCTACCCAGAAGCCCCTGTAACGGTGAGTGTCCCTCTGCCCATTAGACCCAATCTGGCCTTAATTCCTCGCACAGTGAGTCAAGCGCTTTGTGACAACATGTGTTGTGAAAAGCGCTATACAAATATATTTGATTTGATTTGATTTGATGAGCAGGTCACTCATAGTGGCCCAGAGTGCAGGTGTGGTGGGCAGATACACCAGCACTCTCACGCGTCCTCACATATCCCCACATGTCCCCACATGCCCCCACACGTCCTCACACGTCCTCACATTTCCCCACACGTCCTCACATGTCCCCACACATCCTCACACGTCCTCACATGTCCCCACACGTCCTCACATGTCCCCACATGTCCTCACACGTCCCCACATGTCCCCACACGTCCTCACATGTCCCCACACATCCTCACATATCCCCACATGTCCTCACATGTCCCCACACATCCTCACACATCCCCACATGTCCCCACACATCCTCACATGTCCCCATACATCCTCACATGTCCCCACATGTCCTCACATGTCCCCACATGTCCTCACACGTCCCCACATGTCCCCACACATCCTCACATGTCCCGTGTCCCCACACGTCCTCACATGTCCCCACACGTCCTCACATGTCCCGTGTCCCCACACGTCCTCACATGTCCCGTGTCCCCACACGTCCTCACATATCCCCACATGTCCCCACACATCCTCACATGCCCCGTGTCCCCACGCAGCCTCAAGCCTCGTCATGCCTCCACACACATCCTTGGCTTTACCGAGGCTTACTGTGCAGAGAGCAAAATCAGGCACTGAGGAGATTTGTGTGCAGCGTTTTGATTTTGTGTTAAGAAATGAAGTGGGAATTTGATTGATTAAAGGATTTTCAGGATTTTTGGCTGCCAGGTTTTGTTTTTTTAGACAAATGTATGATTCAAAAGCATTTTATAGTTTAATAACTTTTAATGTTTAATGAACTGGACTGACCTTCGGGATTTTGAATTTGTTCATATTCGTTCTATTTTTGCACTCTTTCTGCAGTCCCCATCTTCAGTATGTTTTAATAGATAGATAGATAGATAGATAGATAGATAGATAGATAGATAGATAGATAGATAGATAGATAGATAGATAGATAGATAGATAGATAGATAGATAGATAGATGGGTGGGTAGGTAGGTAGGTAGGTAGGTAGGTAGGTAGGTAGAACCTTTTTACTGAACTGCTGACCCAGGTTTAGGGTATTTGGCTGCAGATGTCATATTTGACCTTTGTAAGAACAACTGTATCTTGAGTGAGGCCTGATGAGGTGTTTGTTGTAAAGTTCCACTGCGGGCCTGTTCAGCAGAATCTCATAGACACCTCCCATTAAACACCACTTCAGTCCCAAGCAGAGCGTGTTCAGTGCCTTACTCTGCTCAGTGTAACTGAAGGTTAATGTATCGTCTTACAGTTTAAGATGGATCAGTTTTAGATCAGCAGAGCAAATGTCAAGAATGACCTGATATGCTGTGTGTGTGTGTGTGTGTGTGTGTGTGTGTGTGTGTGTGTGTGTGTGTGTGTGTGTGTGTGTGTGTGTGTGTGTGAGAGAAAGAGAGAGAGAGATGTATGTGTGTGAAATATGTTTTTGTGTGTGTGTGTGTGTGTGTGTGTATGTAGGTCTAAGACTCTCTACTGTCTCCTCTCCTATGTCTCTTCTCTACTGTGTCCTCTCTTATGTCTCCACTCTACTGTGTCCTCTCGTATGTCTCATCTCTACTGTGTCCTCTCGTATGTCTCTTCTCTACTGTGTCCTCTCCTATGTCTCCTCTCTACTGTGTCCTCTCCTATGTCTCTTCTCTACTGTGTCCTCTCCTATGTCTCTTCTCTACTGTGTCCTCTCGTATGTCTCATCTCTACTGTGTCCTCTCCTATGTCTCTTCTCTACTGTGTCCTCTCTTATGTCTCATCTCTACTGTGTCCTCTCCTATGTCTCATCTCTACTGTGTCCTCTCGTATGTCTCATCTCTACTGTCTCCTCTCCTATGTCTCTTCTCTACTGTGTCCTCTCTTATGTCTCATCTCTACTGTGTCCTCTCGTATGTCTCATCTCTACTGTGTCCTCTTATGTCTCATCTCTACTGTGTCCTCTCGTATGTCTCATCTCTACTGTGTCCTCTCCTATGTCTCATCTCTACTGTGTCCTCTTATGTCTCATCTCTACTGTGTCCTCTCGTATGTCTCATCTCTACTGTGTCCTCTCCTATGTCTCCTCTCTTATGTCTCATCTCTCCTATGTCTCATCTCTGTTGTGTCCACTCTACTGTTTATTCTCTCCTATGTCTCCACTCTACTGTTTATTCTCTCCTATGTCTCCTCTCTAATGTGTCATATCTTCTATGTCTCCTGATGGAGGGAATAATTGGTCTTAATTTTGTCGTGTTTTAGTTCTACGATGCAGTACTTTACATGACGTCTGCGCAGTCCTCTGCAGATGTGGTGCCATGATATGCCAATGGCAGGATCTCAGGCTCTCTGTACATCTCCCCCTGACCCTGGAGATGTGTGTGCAGATGCTGCCAGCTTCTCATTCCGTGTCTGCATTCACTTGTGATGTGATAAGAGAAGCTTTTCTGGGTTGGTGAGGGAGCGGAGGAATCACCCCAGAGAGCACATTTGTTTTACAGACGAACATTAATTCATCAAAGACTGGACGGGGGAGGAACTTAGGGCTGTGTGTCTGACAGACAGGGCCAGGGCCAAGCATTAGACACACCGCATCTCTGATGGGTCTGCTACAGTGTGTGTGTGTGTGTGTGTGTGTGTGTGTGTGTGTGTGTGTGTGTGTGTGCATGCGAACATGTATGCAAGTGTGTGTGGGTGTGTGACCTGTAATGTGAGATGCTAAAAGGATTTGGAAGATATACTACTCTACTACTGTACAAGAAAGAACATTGTGTGAACAGTACACAACACACAAACACACACACACACACACACACACACACACACACAGGATTTAATTATTATTATTATTATTATTATTATTATTATTATTATTATTAGTCTATTTATATTTGGAGTCCAGTAAATGTTTGACCAGAAAAAAAGCTACTCTAGATGTAGGCTATATTCTGTGGTGTAGTCTTACGTTTTCACACTTAAGCTTGGTTTAATGGTGTGAACTGATATCAGTTGTAAACTGAGTGGGACTGATCTCATTAACATCCAAAATAAAACCTAATTATGGTTTTAGCTCTTCACTGTTAGCTTTTGTTTATTAAAAATCATTGCTTTATACAGAAATATTTTGGGTTTGTTTGCATATTTTGTGTGTTAATAATTAGCTGTTACATATAAAAATACACATTGAGATTTCAATATTAATATGTAGGCCTATTTTTTTCTTGCTTTTGTAAAATGCTAATAAATAAGTAAATGTTTTTTTATGAGGTTTGAAGTAATGAGTTTAACGTATCTGTGGTCTGTTTTTATCCATGGCTTTGTTTATGTGGACTTAATGAGCAACTTGTGCCCTCTGAGCGATACGCCATGACTGCTCCACACCTCTCCAGTCCCACAGGGTCAGTCTTCGGTCAGGACCACACAACCAGTCAGTCACACATGATGGACTACTCCTTATCGCTAGCCAATGAGAGAGAGACAGAGAGAGAGAGAGAGAGAGAGAGAGAGAGAGAGAGAGAGAGAGAGAGAGAGAGAGAGAGAGAGAGAGAGAGGGAGCGTGGTGAGCTTTGGCTTTCTGCTCTGACATGTATATGTCATATAATCCCTTAAATGCACGATATCAGTAAAAACAGGGGGTCCCATCCTTGAGCAGAGCTGGGTGCTGGTCCTGGCTCCTCTCTGGCATGGAGAGTGCGCAGAGTGGAGAGTGAGCAGAGTGGAGAGTGAGCAGAGTGCAATCCTCGCCACAAGTGGCTGTTCTCTGAAACGGATGAGATGTTGGGAGGTTATCGGCTGCTGCACTGGCAAGACACACTGATGAACACATGGAGAGAGAGAGAGAGCAACTCCCCTGATTTTGAATGTCACTTAGTCAGCCAAGTGAAAACAAAGAAGTCTGTGTGTGTGTGTGTGTGTGTGTGTGCAGGGGGCCTTAGTTGTAGTGTTGTTGGAGCTCCTGTTAATCCTCAACTGATTGCTGCAACTCTCATCAGGGTGCAGGAAGAGGGAGAGAGGGATGAAGTAGAGAGGAAAAGAGAAATGGAGAGAGAAAGAGAGAGAGAGAGACAGAAAGAGGGTGGGACGAAGAGAGCGGGCGATACAAAGAAACTGACAAAAAGAGCACACTGCGCTCTCTTTCTCTAAAGGCAAGTGGCACTTGTTCAGCCTCCCACGTCCAATCCCCTCACAGGCCCTCTCCCTCAGTGGCCAATCAGACGCCGGCCCGAGAGGTCACCTGGCTCAGCCAGCTAATCCTGAGTTTGGCGTGTAGATTAGCGTGCAGCCTCTCACCGCCACTCACTCCCAAGCCGGGTAAATCCCGAGGTAAACTCAGGAGCGGCCCTGAGTGAGCTGCTCTAGCCACCGAGAGTGGCTTTAGAAGAACGAGATAATATTTGTTAGCATATTGCCAGAGGTGATTAAGGAAGAGGATAAACAGTAATAGCAGTGATTAGCTCTTTTTACACCCACTTTGGTTAAGGCTTCTATGGCAAAGGATCTGTGGAAGGGCTTATTAAGGTGACATGGATTGATACTCAATCAGCTAGTGGCTGAGGCAAAGCTACTGTGTCACACAAAATCAACAGGACTGTGTTAGTGTAAGTAGTAAAAGAGGAAGTAAGAAAGATAGGGAAAGAAAGAGAGAGAGAAAGAGAGAGAGAGAGAGAGAGAGAGAGAGAGAGAGAGAGAGAGAGAGAGAGACTGTGACACAAGTTTTAATAACACAGATCCATAGATGCATTTGACATGACAAAAAAACACTTTGAATTGAATTCAGAGAGCGAGAGAAAGAGAGAGAACTGAATCCTAGAACTGAATCCTTAGTCATCTGGTTCTGAGACTCACTAACCCTGTAACAACAACAATTATCAAAGACCAAACCAGCCTTTCACTAACACTGCTAATAATGATAATAATAATAAAATAATGAAAAGTAGACATAAGAAAGTAAAAAGTAAAATGAAAACAGATGATCAATGTCATCACACTTTTTCAAAGGAGAAACAATAGTTCTGCTGAGCCAACATTCATAATCTTTACACACATCATCATTTACACACGCTACCTTTTCTTTCTGTATTAGTCTTTTGGTCTCTCTCTTTTAATCTCTCTCTCTCTCCTTTTTCCCCGTCTCACTAATGTCATTCTGAATGTACACACACAACAAAATCAGTCTCCATGGAACACACACATTTGCAAAAATGTACAATGGATGACGTGGGTGTTTGGTGGAATCTTCCAGAACCTTCTTCAATGCTGCATCTCTTTGGCCCGGTGGCTTATGTGCCAAGCAATCTGGTCCAGCACAGATGGGCAGCTGCCCCATTAGCTCAAGATTCTTCATGTCATAACGTATGAGCTACAGAACTGGGATGAGTTCTTCTAATGTTATTTGTAGCATTTGGCCATGGCCACGTCAAGAAAATAATCAAGGAAGTTACACACACACACACACACACACACACACACACACACACACACACACACACACACACACACACACACACACACCACATGCACACACATGTGCGCACACACACACATACATGCACACACACACATACATGCACACACACACGCTCACACACACAAATATGTGAACACATGTACAAACACACACACACACACACACACACACACACATGCTCAGACAGAGTGTGTAGAGAACTGAGAGGTGCTTGGCCTGCAGGGATCTGTGTACTAACTCCCACTCATTACGGGGGTGAGGAGGTTACCTGCCCACGTTCATCAGACTCATCACACATGACAGGATTGTTTATAGGGAAATATCACAGGCATCATCCATTCTGTACACCTAGAGAGAAGGAACATACAAACACTTCACCAATTACCCAGCAGTCATCTTACACTGGACACTTTTCCTGGGTAATGCTCTACAACTTAACTACTTCTACTAGAAATTAAAGAATTATCACAGAATATGCAAACATTTTTTTTCATTTACTAAATTTATGTAACATTTACCTTTATGCACATTAAACAGTTTATACATTAAGTAAAATGATTCAATTAGGTAATGTTTTCATAGAAACATTTAAATTATGTTTCTATGTTTCAAAAGCAGGAAAAATATATATTTTTGGGGAATATTTTTGGGATTAGGGTGAAATGTTCTATTTAATTGTATCTGTTATTGCGTTTTAAACAGATTTTTACTTTGCAATGCTATTTTAAATATTTATTTTTATTCTTTTGCTATCCACATATGAGCAAAACTATTCTTGTCTTCTCCACCGCTTCAGTCCAAATACCTGAAGAGCGACCTTACTGGAGGTTTTACAACTATTATGGCTCTACCTTTCATGAGAATGAGATGTGAAAAAAACTGTACAAATTCATAATTCTGGTCAGAACTTCGCTGGGCAGCGTGACAGTGACTCAGGGGCTCAGTGTCTCCTGCTTGAGTTCTGCAGCATAATGTATCAAATGAAATTGGAATTTTTAATATCAGGCAAAAAGGGAGCGACTTCAACAGCGTCTCCATCTTCTTTATCGTGTATTCTGCTCACAGCTCTGGCTCATTACCGATTCTGAGAGCAATTTTTCCTACTGCTATGCATATTCATATGTTTAACGTACAGACATGCATGCTTAAAGCCTTGCACCCGTGCAGACTGCAATCAGCTCATTGATATTTTCAGCCATGCTTCTGAAATCAGCTTGCTGTGTGATTCCAATTAAGATATCTCCCCAGGGGGTGCACCATGACAAAATTAATTCTGTTAAGCAGACGCCCACAGGAACTTGTTTGCATGTCAAAGACTGCCTAGTCAAAAAAATTAAACGTATTTTTTTATGCATGCTGGAGTGAAGGAATGAAAGAATGAAATGAATAAATGCCAAACGAGGCGAGCTCGCTGAGAAGGTACACGGCGAGAATCGCTGGAGTTAAACACCTACAGTGTCCATTTGGAAAGAGATGAAGATTTGCACCGCGGGAGGTCAGAGGGCCACGAGAGGAGGGCGAATATCATAAACACGCGTGCACATTAAAAGACATGACAGATGCTGTAGATGCAGTGAAATAAAACTGCATGCATATTTCTCCCGAGGTCCTTAAAGTGATGGTACATGTAATCACGTCATTTAAAACATCCAGTGGGCTTATACTTGTTTTACTTGATGTATCTCATTCCAGAGTCAAATATGTATTAAAAAATCATCTCAGCACAGCAATCGTGTATTCATTATAAACACACAGAGACAGGGGTTTGCTTAATTTGACCTTCGAGGCAAACATCAGAGACAGCACTCGAACGGGAGCGTGCACGAGCGCGGCGAGAGGAGGCAAGCGCGAGGCGCGACGTGCAGGAGCTTCCTCGCGCGAGCCCGAGATTTACTGCAGCGCGCGGCGCGGCCAAAGGGGGCTCCGCGCAATTAACGGACCTCGTCGTAAACACGTGCCGCGCGTTTACTGGCCGCGCTCGCGCCCCGAAAAAGTCGCTTAAACCCTTTTTAGCGCGAGACTAAAAGCCGCCTGCAAGTTGTTAACGCGCACCTACTAAAATCCGTCAAAGGTTGTAAACAGAGAAGAGGGGGTATCAGCGGAGGGCACGACGCGCCCGGCTGGACCAGCCTCGCCGCACAGAAGCTGAAAAATCGGACTTTAGCTTTCAGAACTCGCCTGTCATGCCCTTAAATAAATAACATTACCCAGCTTGTAAAACAGAAGACGACAGAAGTCTAATATAAATAAGGCTGATTGGATGGCCGGTCGTGCGTAGGTAATGTACCGAAATTGTTTATAAATTATTAATGATTTTCCTCTGTCATTTTTGGACGGGGCAGAGAGGAGGGGCAGAGGAGCTCGTCAAACAGATTCGCAATTTATTCTTCTGCAGTTTGTCCGTCAAACCTCCCTCTGACAATATAATCCGAGCTAATCCGTCCTGCGCACTTTCCCTCGTTGGCTCTCGTGCAAAAGCAGAGGGGAAATCCCGCCGCCTGCCAGTCAAAGGCGCGAGGAGACAAACGCGGTCAGGGACGCAGCCTGTCTCTGTCACGCACGCACGCACGCGTGCACACACACAATCCCATGCACGCGTGCACACACGACAACACTCCTGTGTGCAGGCTGCGAGCGCGCCTGACTTAACCCCTCCATCCCCTGTTTTATCCACTATAAACATCGTGAAGCTTGTTGGGTAAAGCAAATGAAGCCTAGCATAGAGAGAGAGAGAGAGAGAGAGAGAGAGAGAGAGAGAGAGAGAGAGAGAGAGAGAGAGAGAGAGAGAGAGAGAGAGAGAGAGAGAGAGAGAGAGAGAGAGAGAGAGAGAGAGAGAGAGAGAGAGAGAGAGAGGAGAGAGAGAGAGAGAGAGAGAGAGAGAGAGAGAGAGAGAGAGAAAACTGACAGTTCCTAATCCATAGTAAGAGCAGTATTTAGCTGGTTTGGCCTGATGCTACTGTTTCTCCATAAAGCACCATATTCCCTGAGTTTAAGTAAATCCTTGTGCAGTAGTTACACTCATCACTAGACGTGTGACAACAGTGCAGTAGGTCAGCAATGCAGGTCATATCTTCAGCTTTAGAATGAAAGAAGCGTACTTACGTGGAATACAGAGCTGGTGTTGGGGAAGATCTTAAAAGCAGATCTTACAGCAAGCATCCCCACAGCATCCTGCACTTCAGTCGCACACTCTTAGAGAGAAACAGCTTCTGTGTCCCCCTGTGCAGGTTCTGCTTCTTCACTAAGCCCTCAGGAACGGGACATTTTGTCTTTCAGGGTGGTGTCTATTGGGGGTGATGTGTGGAGGCAGGGAAACACAGGGAGTGAAGTGAACACGTTCAGACTTTGTTTCCTGACACTATCAGACCGGGAACTGCTCTCCATCAGATGCCACTGACTGATGACCTAACAGAAGAAAAAAAAAAAGATATACTTTTGATAGTTTATCTGTCAACACAACCCAGAGATGGGCACTCGAGTGAGCGACTTAAGTCCAAGTCACACTTAAGTCGCCTACAAAAACACTTCAGACTTGATTTGACACTCGTCCCTAATGACTCGACTCGGACTCGACACTACTCGTCCAAAACAACTCGTGTACAATCGAGTCAGTCCGTAACCCTGGCGCCGTGTGCGAGTTATAGAAAAATACTTTATACGCGCCTTTATTTCGCCACAATTTCTTACTTGTGTTTCGGTCATTTGGGACGCAGCCCCCTTTTCTCGTGACGTATCACAACATCCGCTTATCGTGAGTGGGAAATCGGGCGCAATGTGTAAAGAATGTGGGAAATAAATAGACTGAAACACCACATCTGACTTATAAGCACCCAAAACACACCCGGATAGGTTTGTTTAGATTACGTTAGACACTACAGCTAGCGTAGTAACTCCCAACAACTACCTGCAAATAAATGTATTTTGCTTGCCACAGTTATTGTTTTGCAGGAGTGAATGAATGAATGAATGAATGAATGTTCAGTTTATATAATGCCTTTCAAGATACCCAAGGTCGCTTTACAATTTTAACACAGGTACAACTCTTACACAACCAAACACACACTGGCGAGAAGCGGCAGCCAGTTGCGTACTCTCTGTGTGATACATGATAAATTAATGTCCAACTCTCATTTGACTTATTGAGTAAATTTCTTTCCGTAATGATATTGTTGTTTACTTATGTTGACGCTAGTATCTCTATAATAGATGTTCATCCCCGATTTTGCCACCACATTAAGAGTTTAACTGATGGACCAATAAGAATCTTTCATTCATCTCGGCAAATGCATCTAGTGCGACTTTGCACAAAGGCACAAAGGAAACATATATTATGTTCATGTAAATTGAATTCTTACTCATAATAAATTAGATGTAAAAGATGGATGTGCTGGACTTTGTGAGGGTCCCTGTCCATTAAAGTCACATGGGCCTTTTTCGTGGACCATTGTTCTCAGAGCTCATGCTATAATCCAGTACATCTAGTCCAAGTGTGGGAGAATGCTGTTGGGGCCTGCATGAGTTATAGGACATTGTAGGAATGTGACACCCTTCACTAACACTTATATTTTCAGAGTTGTTTATAGAAATTAGGTTTGCCCAAATTGGTGCAAAATCACAGTCATGATGTCACACAGTAGACATAATAAATCACAATGTACTCACTCTGTGATATTTTTGTAAACTCTTTATATAGCATTTAGTCATTTTGTAGCAACTGAGCTATATTAGGTCGTTGGTCAGCCTGACTTTTCCGAGTCGTGGGATATCGCTGACAGACGCCAGGAATCACACTCACTTTGTATTTCGTCAGTCCACCTCTGCTGGCTTTCAACAGCGGTGAAGCGAAAGGAGGCGGCCCTGCGGTTAACTGTGAGAGGAGACATCGTGGTGCAGGGGTTCAGAGTGAGGGCGGGATCATGGGCAGGGGCCTGGATTCTGGAAGGCCCCTCTTTCTCCAGTTGAAAGGTGAGGATGATGTTTCTCGTAAGTGCGGTCATCTGGTTTCTATGAAACCTCAGCTTGCTGTGTCTTGCTCTGTTCCCCTCACCACCACCCCCACCACCACCACCACCACACTCTCCGAGCCCAGCTGTGGGAAAACCTGGAGCAAATCTGTTCTCCACTTTGGCAACGGAGATAATGCCAGGGGCAGGCGGTGGAGGTGTGGGGAGGCTTGTGAGGGGGGGGGGGGGTCTCGGGTAGAGAGGGCTCCCCTCGATCTATCAGGGTTTATCTCGCCTGGAGAGGTGGTGATATTGCAGTCACAGTCATATTGGAATTCGTCCTAGGACGAAACACATTTGCAAACAGCGATCTCCTTTTTGACGGGGCAAGGTGTCATTTGTTACTATTGACTTGTGCTCGTAGTGCATAGAACCCATCGGACCTGATTCATCAGTTCTGCTGGTGAAGGTGTATCGATTCCAGGTGTCCTGGCTAAAGTAATGATGGCTATATTTGTGGAGGTCGAGACAATTCAGGGCATTGACAGTCCTGGCAGTGGACAGGAAGGGGGGAGGCTAGACTGGGCTATGGCAGGGTTCAGAATTGGATACAGAGGCGAGGTTGAACATGACAGGCAGGAGATAAGAGCTCTCCAGTGGGTTAACACCGGAGCTTGTACTATGGATTGCCCTGAGAAGCCCCTCTTTGAAGCCCTGGCATCCGCTCTGATAGCAAACCCCAAAGTGGTGGATGTCACTGTCACTGAAACAAGAGGCTGGAACCTCAATGGGAGTTCTGGAGGCTTTTGAATGAAGCAAGCTGGAGCTCACCCACACGAGGCACTCCGATCCTGGGGTGTAGGGGTTATGACACTCCCCTGCCACAAACCCCTGATTAGCACCCACGAGTCTGAGCCCTCGGATGGCATGTGTAGGATCACCACCAGATGTGTTATCTATGGAGTATGGTTTAAAACCCAAGCTCCCTGCTTAGACACCTGCCAGGGCTTCACGAAACTGCACCACAACAGTGAGTGCGATCCGCTGCAGTTATATCTGCTTCCGATCTGCTTTCTTTTGCTTTTTAGAATCTTGCTTTTTAGAATTTTTTTTTCTGCCAGTTTTTTCCCACCAGTTATGGGGATTGCCCACTGAACTGTGGCTGGATGCCATCCAGAACTTAAAAGCCAAATAAATTTTTGCTTCCCTGTATGAAGCCCTCTCTGTTCTTGCATTTCATCCAGTTTTGATAAACTTCACCGAGCCGATTTCATCGGAGGTGCTGTTGCAGGAAGCCCTGCTCAGGGGTGAGCATGTGTACTCAAGCTGAACAAGATTGGCACTAACCTTCACCTGAAACCTGTCTGAAATCTGAGCCACAGCATCAGACTGTATCAGACATGCAGAGGTCTGTAGCCCATCTAAAGAAATGGCATGGGTCCTCAAAGATGGGAAAGCAAGACAGCGAGGAGAGCAATAAACCAAAGAGTGATGACACTGATATTTCGGGCAGGAGAATACCCCTGCCCATGTGTGTTTGACTGGCTTTACGTAAATTGAGTCATAAATAGACAGATCAATCATAGCCTCTCCCATTCATGCCACATAAAAGCAACAGGAGTTTGAGCTCTCATTACTCAAAGGTCTGATCTCTGGGGAATGTGCATGTGTGTGTGTGTGTGTGTGTGTGTGTGTGTGTGTGTGTGTGTGTGTGTGTGTGTGTGTGTGTGTGTGATGTTCCAGGTCCAGCAGAGAAAACACATCACTGAAACACTCAAACAGAGATGTCAAACTCGACCATCAGCCTGCTGAGAATTTAGAGGGCTGAGATGCAGACAGACGTCCATGTTCGGGTTTCTGATTCCATGGAGGTTCTTTAAAGTTGAAGGTGATGGTAGGACAACTGACTGGGTCTCAGAGAAAACAATCTGACTCTGTACACGTTTCCCATGATGCACAAGGAAGTGGATGTAACATTGTATTAATGTTTAGTTTAATTTCAATTACTTTAAATATTTTTGACACATATATGCTTTTATTTTAGAATAATAAACATACAGAATTCCAGAATTGTACTAATAAATAATAAACTTCCAATCGGTGCCGGAGACACTGCTATGCGGAGAAATGACTTCTCTCTCTCCGTCAGGTCAAGGCAGTTAGAAGGGACACTTTTAAACAGCCAAATAAATGACAGTGGACCAGGGGCGTTAGCAAGCGTGGGGGGTGATGTCCCTGGACCACATTTAGCCCCTGGTGGCTCTTAACGCACAGCTGTTATAAAACACAAATTTGTCCGGTAATCCCGGAAAGCCCAAGGCGAGAGGAACTGAGCGTGGCGGGCAGTGCCAACGCTCGTAAACTACATACCAGCAGCGCGGGCCGGCGGAGAAGTGCAGCATGGCTGTGCTATTTGGAGTAGGACATGAAAGAGCCTGATCCTCGAACAGAGCGGACGGACGGAGGCGTTAAGCCCAGCTCCAGCGGTCAATACGGCTGATGCCGGGTGATAAATGAGCAGGACAGCCTGCGTGTGTCAGTCTTTATTTCTAGCGCGCACACGCCGTTCGCTCGCCCTCGCCATCACGACAACCCGTCTGTCGGCCTGAGCCCCTTAGAGCCTGTCACTCGCTTTCATTTTCAGGCCCGTTTGTGTACTGTGCATGCACACACACACACACACACACACACACACACACACACACACACACACACACACACACACACACACTCACACACATTGTTTGTGCACAATGGAGCATTTCAAATGTATTCTTGCCAGCAAACTGTTCCCATGAAATAGACCAGTAGGAAGATATTCCTTGTTTTAAGATTCAAAGAGCAAATTCTGCACATACAGCAAATTCTGAGAAGATGCTGGCGAGATGCTGAAGTTCACGTCTCTGCAGAACGAGGGACACTCCAGACGTGCAGTGGTGCTGGAGGGATCGTGGAGAAGGGGAGGTCCACGCTGACGTGTGCAGGCCGCTGGTTCTGAGTCTGACCATGCTCAAACACACCGTCATCAGTGCCTGGTACAAGACACATAGAGGACTGTGTACATTTGTATAACATAACGGATAGAAAATGTGTGTGTGTGTGTGTGTGTGTGTGTGTGTGTGTGTGTGTGTGTGTGTGTGTGTGTGTGTGTGTGTGTGTGTGTGAGTGTATGAGGCAAAAATTGGCTCAAATGTGTATGAGTGTATACTATAATGCTGTGTGAATATAAATTGGTGGGGTGGAATGTGTGTGTGTGTGTGTGTAAGATTGATGGTCCTGAGGTGAAGTTCATTTGTGAGCTAAGAGGAGACTGGTGTAAATGCATGTGTTTAAGTGGGCACATGGCTGGTTGTTAATAATACACCATTACAAATGTGTATATTTCAGTGTGTGACTCATTCTGTGTGTGTGTGTGTGTGTGTGTGTGTGTGTGTGTGTGTGTGTATTTATGTGTATATATGTGATGGATGGTGCATGGGTCAGTGTGGTGCATATGCAGAGTTTCTGACCCGAACTCTCTCTGGATCTTAGTTGGGCTGGAACTTGATAACATATCTGAACCATGTGAACACAGAATATGTACGCTGTTTTACAGAGCAAAGTCCATGTGTACCACTTCACAGCTTAAACTCTTACAGTGTAGTTAGTTCTGCTACTAAGCTGACATTCTCAGCCAGTCCCGAGACACAGTCATGAGACTCAGTCCTGAGACACAGTCCTGAAGGAAATATGGGAGAGACACTCTGCTCTACATTGGGCTGGGTCTTGGCCACATAGCTCTCTAGCAGTGGTTCAAATTTATTGCAATAAATGAACCAACAAATATCTGTATAAACTGACATGATTTGTGTATCAAAATGAACCCTTTATTTACTCTGCCAGTCTAGTAAATTGATCTTATGACAATTGGTGTGAAAATTGGTGGGGGGGGGGGGGGGGGGTGATTGTAAGGACCTGTGACTTACTGGGGCAGTCATGGCCTGGCGGTTAGGGAACTGGTCTTGTGACCGGAGGGTCGTGGGTTCGATTCCCAGACCTGAGGCCATGACTGAGGTGCCCTTGAGCAAGGCACCCAACCCCAACTGCTCCCCGGGCGCCGGGCTAGGGCTGGCCACCGCTTTGGGCACGTGTGATCCACAGCCCCCTAGTAATCACTAGTGTGTGTGTGTGTGTGTGTGTGTGTTCTGACTGCACAGATGGGTTAAAAGTGGAGGATAAAATTTCGATTGGGGTGTGAAAATCACAATTGATAAAATATGGCACATTTACATTTACAGGGGCCCTAAGAAATAATTCAATTATTTGGTGCTGGAGCCCAATGTGATGCGTCTTCATGTGGTCTAAAATCTCTGGCACCCCTGGTGTCAGTCAATGTACAGAGGGGCAGAAAGAGCAGTAGAGAGCCTACAGAGGGGCAGATAGAGCTGTAGAGAGCCTACAGCAGGCTGGGGGAGTCTCAATCTGTGGCTAGACAGAAGACAGATTCTCAAACTGCATTTTCTCATGAGATTTGTACACCATTCATTTACACTTCATTACTACAGGTGTGAACAGGTGAAACATCACATCTCCAAACTTTCTGTAAAGCAGTGAAATGTGTGTGTGTGTGTGTGTGTGTGTGTGTGTGTGTGTGTGTGTGTGTGTGTGTGTGTGTGTGTGTGTGTGTGTGTGTGTGTAGGCACTGAGGTGTAAGGGGGAGACCAGAGGAATTTGCTTGATCTGTTATTTTTGCCATAACAAAGAGACCCCCAGGTTAATGAATCTGGGCAGAGATGACATGACAACAGCGGATGGTATTTTAAAAGGCGCATCTATAACACATGGAGCAGCCCTGACTCCACACCTGATATAATGAACCACACAAATGGCCTTTCTCTGCGCCGCTATTTTGACGGGGGGGAATGGGCAGTCTCATAGAGCTGCAAACAGCAGTGTTTATCAGCCAAGAGTCCTCCTCGGCTACCCGATCGTATCGGTGGTAATTTACGATTGTTTATAGAATGCTTTCAAGAGAGGACTGGGGTTAACTTGATGGAATGAATTTTTAAAGGCTCTGTATGACTTTGAATGTGTGTGTGTGTACAGTATGTCTATGGAGTGATGATGAGTTGTTTAAAGAGATTCTCTCTCTTCCTCACTTTGAGACGTACATCACATATAGGTTAATGTCAGCCACTTCTAAATCCCTGATTGCCATTCGTTTGTGATGTCTCCTAATTCTAATATTTTTGATGAGTTTAGTGTTGTCTGGTATCTTGGTTCTAATGCATGTGATGAGTCTCGTGTTGTCTCATATCCTGGTTCTAATGCATGTGATGAGTCTAGTGTTGTCTCATATCCTGGTTCTAATGTATGTGATGAGTCTCGTGTTGTCTCATATCCTGGTTGTAATGCATGTGATGAGTCTCGTGTTGTCTCATATCCTGGTTCTAATGCATATGATGAGTTTCGGTTTGTCTCATATCCTGGTTCTAATGCATGTGATGAGTCTCGTGTTGTCTCATATCCTGGTTGTAATGCATGTGATAAGTCTCGTGCTGTCTCATATCCTGGTTCTAATGCATGTGATGAGTATCGTGTTGTGTCATATCCTGGTTCTAATGCATGTGATGAGTCTAGTGTTGTCTCATATCCTGGTTCTAATGTATGTGATGAGTCTCGTGTTGTCTCATATCCTGGTTGTAATGCATGTGATAAGTCTCGTGCTGTCTCATATCCTGGTTCTAATGCATATGATGAGTCTCGTGTTGTCTCATATCCTGGTTCTAATGTATGTGATGAGTCTCATTTTGTCTCATGTCCTGGGTCTAATGCATGTGATGAGTCTCGTGTTGTCTCATATCCTGGTTCTAATGCATGTGATGAGTCTCGTGTTGTCTCATATCCTGGTTCTAATGCATGTGATGAGTCTCGTGTTGTCTCATATCCTGGTTCTAATGTATATGATGAGTCTTGTGGTGTCTCATATCCTGGTTCTAATGTATGTGATGAGTCTTGTGTTGTCTCATATCCTGGTTCTAATGCATGTGATGAGTCTCGTGTTGTCTCATATCCTGGTTCTAATGCATGTGATGAGTCTCGTGTTGTCTCATATCCTGGTTCTAATGTATGTGATGAGTCTAGTGTTGTCTCATATCCTGGTTCTAATGCATGTGATGAGTCTCGTGTTGTCTCATATCCTGGTTCTAATGCATGTGATGAGTCTCGTGTTGTCTCATATCCTGGTTCTAATGTATGTGATGAGTCTAGTGTTGTCTCATATCCTGGTTCTAATGCATGTGATGAGTCTCGTGTTGTCTCATATCCTGGTTCTAATGCATGTGATGAGTCTCGTGTTGTCTCATATCCTGGTTCTAATGTATGTGATGAGTCTCGTGTTGTCTCATATCCTGGTTCTAATGCATGTGATGAGTCTTGTGTTGTCTCATATCCTGGTTCTAATGCATGTGATGAGTCTTGTGTTGTCTCATATCCTGGTTCTAATGTATGTGATGAGTCTCGTGTTGTCTCATATCCTGGTTCTAATGCATGTGATGAGTCTTGTGTTGTCTCATGCTCACAGTGCACTTTCTTTTGTTTCCTCTGCACAAATTTCATTTTGTATTATAGAAATTCTGTGAGATATGAATAGAGAGAATAATGCATACACACACACACACACACACACACACACACACACACACACACACACACACACACACACACACACACACAGGATTCTGCTTCACTGTGATTTTGTTCACCTTTTGCTTGACCTCTCACATCTAAAAGTCAGCAGTTCTTCTGTTGAGTTGCCCAAACCCCAGTCTCACAGCTGCCATGCCAAGTGTGTGTGTGTGTGTGTGTGTGTGTGTGTGTGTGTGTGTGTGCACTGACTCAACTTTTCACCTCATCATTCATAGTTGTAGTCACACAGCTTATTTGCTACAAATCATGACAACTGCGGACACACACACTCAAGCGCCCACACCAGACTAACATAGTAACATGGCACCTCTTCACATTACACAAACACTAACAACTACACACAAATGGCTTCTTCATGTTACACTGATACAACCACAGACACACACAGACTGCTGCTTCACATAGCACAGATACTCACACACACACACACACACACACACACACACACACACACGACTACTTCTCATCATAGTCATGATTCATTAATGGTACTCAGAAAAATAACCTCACACCTAAGACTCGTCGCTTAAAGAGTGAAGGAATAAACGCTCTATAAACAATCATTCAGAGACTTACCGCTAGTACACACACACAATGAAAAGTAAATGACACAGTGTGTGTACTTGGGGGAGAGAGAGAGAGAGAGAGAGAGAGAGAGAGAATGACAGAGGGAGATGGAGTTTTATTTTTTTGAATGAATCCTGTGTGTAAATGCTTCATTGGCTCTGTATAGCATGTTGGCATCACTAGACTCAGTGGAAAGTGGCTACGTGTCCCCAGATTTAAATCCAACCACATGTTTATTAGACCTTCACCATAGCAACCATAATGCACAAGGCATTTCTCTGGTGGTGTTTCCCACGATCATGCCAGACTCTGTCCCTGTGGCATGGGCTTCATCACTGAGTGCTGCGTCGAAATATTAAATACGGCGTGGTAGCCATACTGTGTGAAAACACTGGTGTGAAATTAAGCATTTCTCAGGCTGGTAAGTTGCAAGGCACACACACACACACACACACACACGCACGCACACACGCACACACACATGCACACCCTGAATTTTAGTTTGGCCTTCACCACCTGCCTGGTATCCATGCCAACTTTTGCAATAGTTTGTGTGCATGTGTTTGTCAGACTTGTTCTGATATGTGTGGCTGGAGTGCAGGTTTATTATGTCTTAGATTGACACCTGGCCTTAGGGTTCAGAGGTCACCTGGGTGGCAGCCCACCGACTCCCGCTGAAACACTAGCACAGTGCTAATCCCTTGAGCTACAAGCTTCCCGCGCTCCTCTCCCCCAACTTCAATAATGTCTAAAGAAGAGGGAAAGGCTTCAAACTTGGAGAGACTAATTGTTTTGTTCAAGCCCACCAGGACAGGGACTCTCTGCATGGGAACATCAAGAAACCCTCATCCTGGCTGGCAGAGTGAAAGGGATTATGGGATGAATGACTGCTCGACAGAGCAGCAGTCGGATTTATAGCTGCTCGTACATTCGAATAGACCCCGACTGTAACCGAAGCCCAGCCTCGCACTTTCTTAGAAAAGAAAGGATCGACGGCCTGTGCGTGGTAACGATATGTTTCATGACATCATCTGAGGTTCTGGGGGGGGGGATACGGTGCCTCGTCTTCTCTCTGGGTTTTTTCCAGCCTGACACAGAAGATGAAACCGTCCATCCAGCAACAGCTAGCGAGCTAGTCAGACTCGTGAGACTCGTGAGAGCCGTGAGCGTGGTCAGACGCAGCCGTATCTCACCTGCATCGCTCCAGATCTTGGCTGACGTACGAGGAGTTTTCCACTTGGCCAAGACCAAGAGAACTCAAAACCAGCATCACACTCCATTTAGCTTCCAGCAGCAGCATCTGACAGAACACAGACCTGCAACTACAAACCAGTCCCCCTCCATAATGTCATCCCCAAAAGGAGGGCTTACAGCCAGATGACCGAACATCGCCTGCACTCTCACTAGAGAGAAAGAGGTTTTTTACAGCTTTTGATTGGCTGTGGATATTAGCTTTGTAATCATATATTAATTATGTGTTTTTAAAACTGCAGCGTCTACTGCTGTCTAGATGTTTTTTTTTTCATTTCATTAATTTTTATAGAGTACATTTAAAAATGACAACTGACCAAAGTGCTGAATATTTAAAATAATAAGTAACAAAGAACAGGATAGATTGGAACTAGACCATTTAGAAATCTTTATGCAAACAAAACAATTTTTAATTACATCCTAAAATGTACAGGAATCCAATAAATGAAAGAAACTTTACGAAAAATATTAATCTGATTACGCTAATGAGTTCATGTCAAAAAGCAGTATTCTGTACCAACTGTACACGTGAGCGGAAGTCTGACTAAGAAATCACATTTGTCTAAAATTTACCACAGCTGACCATGTATAATTTTCTCTAAACCTTTTGAGAGAATTGAGAGTTTAGATATTGGCCTATAATTCAAAGCAATTCAATCATCTTAATTGGATTTTTCCATATTCGTTGAGATGTGTGTAAGTGATCAGAGTCTCAGTAAGGGCACCACCAGGCTGCTGTGTTGTGTGTGAGGGCCACACCTCTGCTCCCACCACACCTCTGATGGTGCTCTCTTGCTGATAACAGGGCCACATTCCAACCCTGACCCCACCTAACACTATGCAGTGCTGGAATACTCACACACACACACACACACACACACACACACAAACCCTCACTACCAACACACTAATCACCGAGAAAAGCACAGATAAGGGGAAACACAAAACAGGTTTTCCCTTCGTTCTAACATGTGGTAACCCATATCCCCCACCCCCCCCCCCCCCCCCCCCCCATCACCACCACCACACAAGTTCTCTCTGGGGTTCATCAGTACTACTGAACTGTGAAGTGGCTGAATGTGGAATTATACCCATCAGTACTATCCTAGGAACACTATCACACATGCACACACACATGGCCACTGACACTGGCTGGCTAAAAGTGGAGACATATGAAGGAAAACCCTACGTCAGAGACAACCACTCCATAATGTACCCACCAAACCCTACGTCAGAGACAACCACTCCATAATGTACCCACCAAACCCTACGTCAGAGACAACCACTCCATAATGTACCCACCAAACCCTACGTCAGAGACAACCACTCCATAATTTACCCACCAAACCCTACGTCAGAGACAACCACTCCATAATGTACCCACCAAACCATACGTCAGAGACAACCACACCCTAATGTACCCACCAAACCCTACGTCAGAGACAACTACCCCCTAATGTACCTACCAAACCCTACGTCAGAGACAACCACTCCATAATGGACCCACCAAACCCTACGACAGGGACAACCATCCCCTAATGTACCTACCAAACCCTACGTCAGAGACAACCACTCCATAATGTACCCTCCAAACCCTACGTCAGGGACAACCACCCCCTAATGTACCCACCAAACCATACGTCAGGGACAACAACTCCATAATGTACCTACCAAACCCTACGTCATGGACAACGATCCCCTATTTCAGGTATCACCAAATGGCGGACCGTGGTCCGGACCCGGACCCGAACGCCGTCCTGTCTGGACCCAATCACATTCCTGATTAACTGGATACGGACCCAAATGCCAAAAAATTTTTAACGGGAGACTATAATTTAAACCGGAGAATTTATTTTCAGACGAGTGCTACGTCCCCCCCCCCCCCCCCCCGGTCAACAACTTTTGTTGGCCACCGCGGACCCGGACCTAAGGTCAGAGCTATCTGCCAAAAATGGACCGCGGAAAGATTTAATTGATTACCCCTGCCCTATTTCATTAGGAAACACTTCACTGCTCCTGAGTGAAGCGATTTTTACAGGTATAAATAGCTAAAATAGCCATGTAGTGTCACCTGCAGTTTTCCGGTTTGGAGAGTGTCTGTGCAGTTTCCCAGGGCAAACAGAGCTGTGTTTGGCTTCTCCTCGTGTGGACAGATTTTGATAAGCCTACAGATGTTCTGTGTCAGGCTGAGTAACTGGACAGGGAGTGTGGGTCAGTGAGACAGACAGACCTCTGCGAGACAGATGGACGATGACATGGTTATCACCGTATGACAAACTCTCTTCCAGGGCCCACTGCTGAGGACTCGACATGTCAGACTCTTGGGTTTTGTTTCCAAATATGCCACCAATAGGGATTAAAAGGCATCTAACTGGATATCACACAGACAGACAGACAGACACACACACACACACACACATACTTAGACCCACACACATCTCATCTGTAAGACAAACCTTATTTTTCACCTTATTTAAAACGTTTATGCACATATAATATACGTCTCTCCCAGTCCCTAACCCAGGCGGTACCACTGTCTCTACACCACCCAACACCCACCTCCACCCAGCAGCTCTGGAGGAATGCTCGTCTTTCTGCCGGGTGTGTAAATCATAGCCGCTATCTGGCAAGGCGTGTAGACATGCCGTGCGGAGCCCTGTCTCTCATTTATCTGTCTGTTTCGATGAAGTCATGGACACAGAGGCTTCCAATAACAGCCATTCTTTGCCCTGCTGACCATGCTACCATTGGCTGAGTGCTGTCTCTATAAACACACGTTGGCTTTACGATGAATTCCACTACAGCACACGCACACACGCACACATGCACATAGATCCTGTAATACACCTAGAGCCTATTTACATGCCTGGTTTCAGTCACAAATGTGGTATAAACAAGTGGAACTCCATAATGATTCAACAAAACACAGGTCAGTTAACACACACCCCTATACAATGTACACCTACTGAAATGGTTGCCATCCCTTATATAAATAGCATGTGTTTTTAGAGTTTGAGTCTTGGTAGGGAAGTAGACCAGGGTGTCATTCTGTGGGAGAAGCGAGAGAAATGTGAAAGGAAATTTAATATAGAGAACAAGTGACTCAGTTTTTCCTCCAGCAGTTAAGCCTTTAACCCCTGTCCTCTTGGTCAAATTCAAACACCTGGCAACCCAACAGAGGTGTCAATTCCAGGTTCAGAAAGTAAAAGACCTCACCAGGATTTTGCTAAGGATTCCTGGATTGTGTGCATTCCACTAATTTTACCTGGATTGCACTAATTAGCAAATCTAGCAAGCTTGAGCAAAATCCTGGTGAGGACTTTTACTTTCTGAACCTGGAATATACACCTCTACAACCCAAACTATTACTAATTACTTGCATGATCACTGATGTGAGGCAAAAACATCCCCGGGTTCAGAGTTATCATCCCCGTAGGAGGTCGTCTCTCTAAGAGGGCTTCCCTACGCGCAAGTCTCTGGTTTGTGTGTCAAACAAGCTGCCATTGACCCAGCTGGGCCTGTCTCTGAACATGTGAGCAGAGATAAGATTATCTCAAGCCGCGCCGGAGTTTAGCCCGGACAAAGTGCGGCTTATGTTATTAGTGCTACAGGGCTTAATAGTATTCTAAGGAGAGCTGACCAGAGAACAGTGTACAGTCAACCTGGAAGGAGTGACTTTGTTTAATAGTGTTCTGAACATGTCTGATCAGAGATCAGTGTAAAGTCAGCCTGTAACAAGTGACTTTGTTTGATGGACAGGTCTATAATGGGTAATGTGGCAGTCCAGTACAGGGACAGGTGATGACAGCAAGCTTGAGGTGTAATCATAGCTGAAACGAACAGAATCAAACCAACACTAAGTCAGAATAATTAATACTTTAAATAAAAAAGAATAAAGAACTCTGTCTTGATCTTCACATTATGAAAAACAAAGAGAGTATAGAATTACTTACTGTACACAACGATTTCTACATAATCACAGACAAAGTGGACACAAAGATATTATTTAATTTTGATGTATGGGTAGTAGTATGTGTATTGTCATCATTCATTTCATATTTCACTGAAAGTGAAAACGAAAAATAATAAACTTGTAATAAAAGGAATTTAACTATTTGTGAAGTGCCATAATTTAATATTGTAATAAATAATTAAGAGTCAAATTGAACCAGTGGTCAAATAGTCTTTTATTTGTTTTTTTTGTGGAGGTGTTTAAATGGTGTTAGTTCAGACTCTAGTGGCCAGGTGAGATCTGTACAACTGACCAGTGTGAAACAGAACAAGGCAGAACAAGACACCGATCAACCCTCAAAATCCAGCACACGAGGGATTAGTAAATCATTCATAATCATTCGTTTAAACGTTTTGTTTCATTCATTTTTCATTTCTGAACATTTGTGTATTTGTGTTCTAACTTCTTATATTTACTGTACAGTACTAGTTGAACTTCATATGTATATGAAATATTGTTATATGTGCATGAAATACTGTTATATATACGTGAAATTATGTTATATGTACGTGAAATTATGTTATATGTACATGAAATGATATGCATATCTATGCATCATATTAGTGAAAATATTTCATGTGCTCTCAATTTTTACTTTATATAAATCAATATTTATATATTACCTATATGCACATATAACCAGTAATGAAACTAAATGAGAAATTGAGAATTACTGTTAATTCAGTGAGATGTAGAACAACTGCTTCTGTTTTCTACACCCATTGCCACACAATAAATCATCTTCATATACAGTTTTATTCTCTATCATCTTCATTTATGTTGTCTGTTTTATGTCCTGTGTCTTTATGACTAAAGCACTATACAGGACCCACTATGTAAGACTGATAGCAATATTATGCCAGTTTAAAACAAATGTGTGAGCATGTCCTTTTTATTTTATTAATGTAATAGCAGAATGAAATGGCAAAAAATCTCGCCACACAAAGGAAATGCACTTTATTAGCGACCCGAGTTCCCACGGACAGTATTGCGTTCTTCGTGTTTGGACGCCCTCTTGTGGATACTGCGTGTAAGAGCAATGTTGCTCTGAATGCGGTTGCTTTGAACCTAGCTGGGATGCCGTCGCTTCACTGTGCTTATGTGTGTTGTAAGTGGCTGACAATCTGTAAACAGGCATCGGTTGAAGTGAAGAATACACCGAGGTTGGTGATGATAAGAAAGATGAGGACTGAGTATGAAACCCTAGAGGACAGATATAATGAAGAGATGGATGGAGACGGTGCTCAGCAGTCTCAAAGCAGCTCTAATCCAGCACGTTCAGCTGTCAGCCTGGAAGCATCAGTGCTGAAGAGCTATTTTGCGCTTCAGAAAACTGGGAGAAGAAGCGTTTGAGCTCGTCGAGAGAGACCTGCGGCGACAGAGGCCCCGGCGAACCTGACGAGCCAAGATGGAAATGAACACTTTGCCCTTGTTTGTTTAAATGGAGCTCTCGGCCGCTGGAGGTGTTTGCTAAGGGGGGGGGAGGGAAGGGGGAAGGCAAATATCCCCCTTTCCCCTTCTCCATTCTTTATTTCTTCCTTCCTTCTGTCTCTCTCCTCCCCGTGGTAATGTGTGCCAGAGAGCTTTGGTAAACATCCCAGGCAGCCTTGCATCAATAGCCTGCGTCCCTCTCTCTTTCTCTCTCTCTCCCTCTCTCTCTCTCTTTCTCTCTCACATGCACTCTCTCTCTCTCTCTCCTTCTACCCTTCAATGTGTGGTCCCGGCACAGTTTATGAGGGAGTGACTTTCCCCCTGCAAGTGACTATCTCAAGCTCACAGAGGCCGTACAAAGCCGTCCACAAACTCTCAACAAGACCATTCAAAGATTAAGTGTAAGAACAGACATATCAAAGGCTTATGGTGTGGAGAACATCGGCGGTGGCCGGCCAGGCGTGAACCTCGGGTGCATACCAGACCCAGACGCCCTGTGATGTCCCGCGGCAGCTGGGACTGTCACCAAGGTCGTGTGTGTGTGTGTGTGTGTGTGTGTGTGTGTGATGGGAGGGGCCATATGCTCTTCTGTGCTACAGCTGCAACAGGGGTGCAGGTGTTTCGACTCTGAAGTCCTGGCGTTTGGCTGCAGCTAACAGGACCTGGTATGTCGCCATATGGACACAACACGGCACTCGGCCAGCGAGCACCACAACACACAGCAATGTCTCCCACTGCGGTGAGGGACGAGAAATGCAATGATCTGTCTTGCTTTCCTTCAGAGCTAACGGGCTGTCTTCGGTTAGTCCAGCACTTTAGGTATGATCTATCAGAGCAAGAGAGCCACTCTGACATCTCTGTGCAGTACACGGCTACATAACTGCCTAGCAACCCGTAATCACACTACTGTACAGCACGGGCCATGGCAACGGGCCAATTTCAAAAGCAAATCACATGAGAACTCATAAAAACAAACTGATTTATTTATTTGCTACGTTCCATGTTGGTGCAGCTGATCACCCAGAGCAATGTTCTCCAACCGATTCTACAAACTGGGTCTCAAATACAGCCCTTAGTTTATTCATCAAAACAGAGATGTAAATGATAGAAAAGGAAAGAAGATAGAGAGAGAGAGAGATTACAGTAAAGAGGGGATGAGAGGGAGGGAGAGAAGGACAGAGAGGAAGAATGAAAGTTAGACAGAGAGGGACAGAGAGTGATATGGACGTGCGTGCCACATGCAGAAACTGAAGACTAAAGGATGATCCATTTATTTATTTACTGTCTCTCTCAGCACTTTTCATGATCACAAAGGGACAGTAGCTAAACATGGCATTTTTGTCTTCATATCTCTGCCTTGCTTTTTTATTTAAGCATGAGCTGTAGAATAAACTTTATTTACCCCCCCCCCCCCCTCCTTTCATCTAACGTCCCTCCTGCACGCGTTGCACCCGCACGTGCACTAGGGCATTCCTCTCCGGATACACCTGCTCCTCGCGCTCCACCCAGCACGCGCGGGCCCTCCAGAAAGCAAAGGCGCGCAGACGTTCACCGCTGCAGTGCGTTTTCACCCTTTAGATTCTCCTTATGTGATCAACTGCGCACTGAATTTACTCGCAAGTAAGACGATGAAATAATAGTCCACCTCAAATCATGTCTACCACATGATCGGTGTGAGGGTTAACCTTGACGGGTGCATGATAATCGAAAGGCACAAGTAACAAGATTTTTTTTGCAGTGCAGGCCAGACGATGCGTCCCGTCCGCCAGCGTTAAGAGTCTAGTGGAGGTGGTAAAAAGCCTTTCTGCTTGTTTTTCAACGATTAGCTGTTCATCAGAATTACCCGCTCAAATCCAGCAGTTTCGCTTCCCGCATTAAGGGGATGAATATTGATCTGTTAAAGAGGATTTATTTATTTCATGCTCTATCCAAAGATCAACTGCTAGCAGCTTTCTGAGGATCTTCACGGCTCTTACGCAGTAAAGCTACCGTACACATGACTTTGGACTTGACATTTGGGTGCTGGAAAGAAACCAAACAGTAAATTCACTGCAATAATCCCAGATAAATGGGCTGATCACTGGCGAAGCTTAGATAGTTAAGTGGTCTACACTTAAGTACGGAGATGGTGAGAACGGGCGCTCTCCAAGCGTTTGCAGCGGGGCGAAAGGGAGCCAAGATACCAAGAATATAGACGGACAAGAACATGTGGGTCTCATCTGTGATGTTTATCTCCACCAGCATTAAACACACGAGGCGCTGGTATACTGACATGCAATCACGTTCAAAATGAAGCATTTTGGTTAACTAAATGGACACATTTTTTTGTAGGCTACTAAAGGAATATATAGTTGTTTTCCGTATTCATTAAGGCACCACGCTAAGGGAATTTGTTTGCATTAAAAACATGTTTTAACAAAGTTGAATATAGATATAATGACGTAGTTTTGTCGAAATGAAAGATACAGTGCGTTCTGGGGAAGCCCGGGTGGATATAAACACTTCAGCGTTTCTGTAATCCGGTAGCATTATAAACCTCTAACTCCGTCTCTGCGTGGAGGATATTAAACGTAATTATAGGCCTGTGCGTTTAATGCGCAGTATGTCGTGTCTGTATTAATTTATGACGGCGTTTTGCTGTAATTTTACAGCGTTCTCTAAATAAGTGACAAGTGACAAAATAGCCCACAATCACAGTGAGATGTACTAGGCTATGTGAATCTGTATTCTCTATCACCTAAATATGCTTTAAATACCTTCCAAATTATCACAGTTATTGTAAACATACACGTTTTTCCAATTCGGTTTTCACACAAATGTGGCGTTTGAGTCAACGGATTCTAGTCGCGCTTTAATTAATTAATTAAAATTAATTAAATTCATGGGAATGTAAAAATGTACATGCGGAAGCTTTAGCACAAAGTGAGAGTCATTGTGCAGGACGTTTTTTAATCTTTAGACTAGGAGAATTTCATTATTCATACCATACAGGGGCCATTTGAATGTTATAATAGTGGCTCACTAATATATTATTATACTTATTTTCAGTTAGCGTAAAATCATGTTTTTCAAACGGTCCTCGGTAGATTGCATTAGAATTATCCCGCATTGACAGCCCGTCGACTACCGCGACAATCGCGTTAGAGGTTTTTTATCACTTGTTGACTCATGATTTAATCTGTTTTGACATTTTTCTATTCTAATGTATGACGGCGTCACCACACCTAAATCTAGCAGCGATTACTGGAGGCCGAACCACAACGCGCTATTGTGCCATAGAGATAAAATGTGTAATTTTGTTTAGTTCATTGCTTTTATTGATATGCTGTGCGCGTTGTCAACGTTTGATCATGTTATTTCTTTATCCAGGCCTCCGCAGCTGGGGAGCGCGATAGCCTCAGTGTCCAGCAGGTGGCGCATGACACCTCTGAATGTACCGGCTGGTTAGCAGCGCGCTCAGACGCAGGCCAAGATACGGCCTACCTGAAGGGAGTTCTGAAACACCAGGCAGTTTAAAAATGACTTATAAAGTAAATACGTTTAGGTCTGTTTTAAGAACACACATAGTTTTGTGTTATTTATGTAATTTATTGCATAAATTAATTAAGTTAATTAAAGCAAAACGAGAAGGAAAAATATATTTGGTGCAGAGTATTTTGCAGACTTATTTGCTGATAGAGAACACATAAACAATAGCACGAGTTAAGGTCAGTTAAAAAAAGTTAAGGCATACGGTTTTAGAAAGTCTGACCAAACCTGATTACCCCGAGTTAACACACATAGCATAAATAATTTTAATCTGCAATGGGTATTATAAATCCAAGTATTTCGTTTCTAATTCGTTTTAGAATTGGCCTGTGGTAGCTGGCCTATGGCCCAACAGCACTAAAGAAAAAGAACAGCATTATTATCACTATTACTAAACGACCTCAACCGCCTACATTTCTGTTCCAGAAATATGACAGAAATATAGTTGCATTGTTTAGTGCTGGGTTTTCTTTAATAGCCTAATGTCGAATATTATTCCTTCAAATTTAAAATTGTCCACCACGTTTAAATACATATGTTGTTCTACGTCACGCGACGTGTTACTGCAGCATGCCGACCGAGCTCAGAGTGGACACGGTCGACTGACAGTTTTAGGTTTGCCTCACCTGCGATATAAAATTCAACATATATCTTAAACAACACCAACAACAGCTATTATAATCAACAATAACTACATTTTTACTGCAAACGCCATTGTAAAGTTTGCACATTAAATCATCCATAAATTGCTTGTAGCGAACAAATGTTGTAATCTACGGTGCTGGAATGCAGGTAAACAAAGCCCACACACGCAGCAGGCTCGCGCTAGTCCTGTCTAGTAAAGTCACTTATCACCATCTATCACCATTACGGCCATAATGAGTGATAAGAGACAATTCAGAACAGATTAGGACAAGGTCAGATTAAGGGATCTATTGTTGCCCATTAATCCAGCCAATTATAAACTTCAACGCGTCCATATAGTAAATATTCCATTTACTGATTATTCCGTTATCTGAATGTAGCCTAATCTGTGCAGCCTACAGCCGTTTTCTGCAAATACAAAGAGGAGAAACTCCTGTGAGTTCTGGGCCTACACGTGCGACCTCGTGCATGTATGGTACTGGCAGGAGCGCCGTTTAGAAAAGGAAGTCATATTTTCCCAGGAAACGCCAAGCGAAAAAGTCTGCTTGCCATATACCACAAGCTAGACAAAATGGTAGAGAAAACAAATCACTCCTCGGCTTCTATCAAACCAGTCCCCTGGCATGTGCAGAGAGGCGGTGGATGACCGCGCGCGCACTAGATTAAACCCACGGCAGCTGCTGAAGCGCGCGCGATGCACAGGTAGAGCGCGCGGAGGAGGGAGGGTGGGCGCGCGCAACCCAGCCTAACCCACACTAATCCACCTCAATATATATGACACGATTTCTCTTGTTCTCGCAGTTCATATGCTTTCCAGACAAAGAACGAGTCATCGCATATTACAAACACACAATTTGCTTTGAGATGAGTGTGTTATGAGGCGGATTTATTATTGCTCCCCTTTGAATGGCGCCTACACGCACCACACTCGCCAGATCACCGTCCGTATGGAAATCTGGACGGGATTGATCTGCCAATATTTTGAGGAAATTCTTTTGAAATATAACTCCAGATGCGGCTGGCTTTAGACGTTAAATTTGTATTACAGTAACTATGTAAAATGCGATAATAGGTCAAAATAATTACAGCAAAAGTGTCAAATTGTCTTTGCATTTTAGGGCTGAATAAAGTATTTGTAAAATCTGGCTAAATGCACGCAGACTGCCTTTCAAAACGTAACTGGACATGTTCTTTAATATACAAAGGAAAACACAATTGAAGAAATCTAAGAAAGTATCGCCATGCACAAATTTTTATTTTATTCTTAAACATCTTTACTGCTTATCTAATACGTTACAACATAATAATCTCGCTCATTATTCGTGCAAAAGCATTGTCTTAAATAGATGTTGACTATTGTAAAGATTAGTACAAATTTAAACGTGCTTTTGACGTGCTCGGGAGAATTTCTGGCCAGTTATTGGTAGAGTTTGTTGTAATGAATGCCAAGCTATTCGCCACCATTTCAGAGTACAGATTTTCAGCTATGTGCAGCAGCTTCTCACATAAGGGCAAACACGAGCTTCTACTGGGATACAGGCAAAAGAGGAGCTGATGAAAGATTAATGAAAACCTTTTAGTCTGGTCAAGAATGTTCTGCTCACGGAGCAAAAAAAAATGCATGATGTCACTAAACCGTCTCCATCTCTACAGCATGTGGGCGTGCACGTGCGCGCGCGCGCCTACACACACGTACACATGCGCAAACAGATACATACATCATCAGGTTGCCTGTCTACATGTGCAGACACATATGCATACACACATGCAGAAACAATGTATGCTTCCTCACACACAGGTTTATAAGTTTGCTTTTTTTTTTTTTTGCGATGCAAGCAAAGACACATGCTCAAAACCACAACTGCAAAATTGGCAAATTATTGGCTGTAGGGAACATTCGCGCGCACACACACACACACACACACACACACACACACACACACACACACACACACACACACACATGCGCGCACACACACACACACACACACACACACACACACACACACACACACACACACACACACACACACAACAACACACACACACACACACACACAATAATAATAATAATAATAATAATAATAATAAAAATAATAATAATAATGATAGTACAGCTGGAAAAATACAAATTTTTAGATGAACTGAATGGAGCCTTAGTTTGTCTTTGTCCTGAGTTAATTTTCTCAAACTGCAAGGGGTATCAAACATTGGTGCATGTCTAATCTTTCTGGTTCTGATGTAGGCAGGTCCAGATACAGTCCTAGCAGGTTTCAAAGCTGCTAATTCTTGGACTCACAGAGTGCTAAGTGGTCTGTCTGAGACTCTTTTTCTCTCATAATCCCGTTGTTGTTACAAGCGACTGTTCAAGAACCAAGTCAGTGTGTGGAGTAGAGCAATTAGAATCACAGGAGCGTCCAGACCTGCCCTTCACACACGTCTGTAGCATAACGAAGACTTGTGAGTGTGTTTGTTTAGCAGGCCAACAATAGACCTCTCACATAGGCAGAGACGTCTTTACAGTTGTATGTGGACCACACCCAGTACAGCAGGGTTACTGTGTCACCGCTTAGTAAATATGCACACACACACACACACACACACACACACACACACACACACACACACACACACACACACACATGCACAGAAACACACACACACACAAACACACACACACACACTCACACATGCACAGAAACACACACACACACACACACACACACACACACACACACACGCACACATGCACAGAAACACACACACACACAAACACACACACACACACACGCACACATGCACAGAAACACACACACACACACACACACACATAAACACACACACGCACGCACGCACACAAACACACAGATACCATTACCTGCTTCTTTACTGTTGCTTGTGTGTGTGTGCGTGTATGGAGTGTGGAGTTGTATTGAAAATATCAGACCTTGCAATTGATTAAGAGAGTGCGAAAAGTGTTTGTGACGGCCGATGTCAGGAGCCTGGCCCGGGAACGCTGCAGTGTGGTGAGCGGATGAAGAGATCTGAGCTGGGGTATTATCCTATCTCTCCGCACCACTCACACAATAGAGCATGGCACAGCACACAGGCCCGATGCCCCAGCCTTACAAACGCATGCTGGCCCACACCCAACAGTGGACACACCAGCAACTGGCTTCCATTATCACGTCACATAATCTGACAGACCCAGACTGTCTCTCCCTCTTTCTCCCATCCTGGCTCTCTCTCCCTCTCTCCCTCTCTCCTCTTTTCCCTCTCTCTCTCATCTGCCGGCTTCTTTTGCCAACATGCTTTCAATTTCATTTCAATTCCATCTTTTGAAATATGCACTCAGCCACAGGGATTTCAGGTTTCATGCTAAATCTGACAAATAATGTCTCCATAGTGCAATATTCTGTGGCGGCGTGCAGAGCCGGCTATGACACACGCAGCGATAACTCATGACGGTTTGTGCAAGCATAATGAATTTATGAGAGGTGCTGGTTTTATGTTTAATGCACATTTCATTTAACTGTACATTACTGCAGACATGAAAGAGGAAGCTCTCTGAGGACTAAATTTGTTACACTGATTGAGACAACCTAGGGCCTTTATAATGGCTTTAGATGCGTGTGTGTGTGTGAGTGTGTGCATGTATGTGTGTGTGAGTGTGTGCTTGTGTGTGTTTGAGTGTGTGCGTGAGTGTGTGCTTGTGTGTGTTTGAGTGTGTGCGTGAGTTGCGTGTGTGCGGGTGTGTGTGAGTGTGTACATGCGTGTGTGTGTGTGTGTGTGTTTGCAGCGGAAGACACTCAGAGAAACTTAATAAATATTCATTAACTTATATCATGATACAGAGGACTAATGTTTCTTTTTGTCAAATTGGCATTTTCTTTCCTAGCCAGTCCCCCTCTGTGGAATAAAGTAGTGATACTGATCAACGTGTCAGAGAAGGGAGGGGTCTGTTTCCTCCGCCTGTCAGAGAGGGGAGGGGTTTGTGCAGCCTAACATGGACAGAGCAAACAGAAGCATCCAAAACCATAGTAGTGTTTGCACACTGTCGACAGGGACACTTAGGATTCCATGGTAACAGAGTTGAGACATGGCTCCTCCCTGGACCAAAGACTTCATCATAGACTCAGATGTGCATGGACACACACACACACACACACACACACACACACGATACCATCCCGTTCTCTCTCAGTCCTCAGTCCAGAGCAGGCCCGATATCATTTGCATCTGTGTGGCTGGGTTTAAGGAAGCAGCTGGTTTAAGGAAGGCTATTTGTTGTGCTCTTGGTTAATGCTGTGCAGAGCTTTAAATACCCATATCAAATCATTGTGGCTCAACAGATTCAGTTTTGCAAACCTGTATCGAACAGGGGCTCAATCCCCCAGCTTAGAGGAGTACACTCCTTTAAGTTCGGTGATAAGGTAAAACCAATCGCGGGATTAGAGACTCGCACTGCGAATGAGTGAATGAGTGCGAGGGTGTGTGTGTGTGTGTGTGTGTGTGTGTGTGTTTGAGCATGGAATTTCAAATTCTATTTTTTTCCCACTCAAAACAGACAGTGTGTGAAAACTGTGTGTTTGGAGCTGCTTTGTTAAAACTCAACATTTAAGATTTTGCATCACCATGTGAGTTCATGGCCACTGCAGTGAATGAGTTGTGGGTATGATGATGATGATGATGATGATGATGATGATGAACACAGCGTGCACGTTTGCCTCTGAAGCTCAGTGACAGTGAAAAGGGGGAGAAAGAAGGTGACCGTGAGAGCTCGAAAAAGAAACGTGAGTCCGTCTGTCACACCCGGGCTCGGAGCAGATCTGGGCTTGGAGGAGATCTGGGCTCGGAGTAGATCTGGGCTCGGAGCAGATCTGGGCTCGGAGCAGATCTGGGCTTGGAGGAGATCTGGGCTCGGAGCAGATCTGGACTCAGAGCAGATCTGGGCTTGGAGGAGATCTGGGCTCGGAGTAGATCTGGGATTGGAGGAGATCTGGGCTCGGAGTAGATCTGGACTCAGAGCAGATCTGGGCTTGGAGGAGATCTGGGCTCGGAGTAGATCTGGACTCAGAGCAGATCTGGGCTTGGAGGAGATCTGGGCTCGGAGTAGATCTGGACTCAGAGCAGATCTGGGCTTGGAGCATTAATTTCAGCTTCTTCTTCTTTTGTCTTTTTGTTTTGAAGTGGGTTATGGTCTGAAATTTGATTGTAGGGGAGGCATTAGGATGTAACCACAGCACAGGTCCCCCGAGGCCATCGTCTCAGCCAATATGGTTGGCAAATAATCTCGGAAAAGCAGGATAGCAGCCATCCGTGGCGGGAATGTCTTATGGTGCAGAGCCAAATTTTCCACCATGACGTGGGAGGTTTTATGATGAGAGAGGAGTGGCTATCAAAATGCCTGACAGGTATATAAATAATCACTCACCTTTGTTAATGAAACATTGAAAAATGTAGATTATATTATCACAAAATTAAGACTATATATTCACCAGATGACCAGGATCTTGGGAGTGTAAGTGAGCTGTTGTTTGGGTCTCACTCCTTCTCTCTGACTCATTCTCCATCTTACTCACTCCTCCACTCACTCCCTCTCCTCTTTCCAGTGGAGTTTTGCCAAGAAACGGTGCCTCAGTGGTCTTCTAGTCTTCGTGGACACCTAACGTTTGATTTTCCTGACTACAAAGAGGCCCCTTATGCAAATTTTTGAAAGTGCCCTTTCCACATCAAATGAGCACCAGTTACACAGTATCAGATTATATTTTAGCAGTTCTCCTCGAAATGTGAGCATCGTTGTTTGTTTGTTTTCTTTCCTGCTCGACATTATGATTTCCCCAAGGTTTAGACCTGCGAAATAGATGCAAGCTATTGCTTTCATTACCGGGCAGAGCGGTCTCAGGTGACCCAGAGCTTTGCCTTCACCCCACCGGTCCCCTCCAGCCTCGGCTGGAGCCTCCGTGTCAATACTCGGCTTTGAAGTGGAGGGGCGTGGACTGGCTCCGGCCTCTCTTGCATCATCTCATCAATGCTCCGCCCGCCTCTGATGCTCTGCTCCCTGTAGTTTACGGACAGGATGGCTGATGCCCAAGGTGACCGCCGCGGGTCCTGTCCCGCAGGCCCTGTCCCACCATGCTCCCGTGCCTGCAGGGCCTTCAAACCTCCACGTTTCCGAGAGCTTTTATTCTAGCTTACTGATCTCTGGAAAATGAGGAGTGCAATTATTATCTTGAGCTCTGATTCTCCTGCTAAAAACACTGGGAAAAGTAAACAAATAACTTAATTTAAGCAAATTTTACCCAAACCAAACCCATTTAGGGAGGATGTAGTCACCAAAACCCAAAGACTTGCTGCTCTTATCACGCTGCATGTTTTTGTGAAGAGGAACTCTAGGGCTGATCTCTAGGAACAACCATGCAAACCACCTTTCAGATCAACTGCATACATATGAAGATGTATGTGCTACTGTACTGAATATAATTAAGCATGATCAAGACACTCCGCTCTAATGTCTCTTCCTCGTTCTCTCCACGCTGCTGAGTCACTGCAGGACAGGTGAAGGCTGTGTTTACTCCGTCTCTCATTTTCTTGCTTGACAGTTGGAGAACTGGAGTGCAGGTCACATGAATTCAACTCCATCATGTGGTTCCTGTCAAGTGAAACAAGTTTATTTAAGGGGAGATAATTTTGTGTAGTGGCCGCCACTAATTCTGCAGCTGTTGTAGAGTTTGAGTGGTTTATTACAGCCCAAGTAAAAAGCAATTACAGTGCAGTCATGGAGTCTGACTGGCAGATGCAAGAAATTGCAATAAAGTTAAATAGTTTAATCATTTTTCCTTCTTTTCAATAATCCAGGCCTATGAATCAATAAGTTCATTATGACATTACTTATTGGCTAAAGTTTACATGGCCATCTTTAACCTATCCAGCGCTGAACATGATTACGTCACAGTGGGAGTTCATTGTGAGTGACCAGCTTCTTGTCTGTATCAGTTGTCGGATTAGGGAACATTTCACCTATCGTCCGAATCATTCTGACGTCTAACTAACATTTCGTGTTGAAAAAACGCGAACAGTTTGCGTGAACAATCAATGAAAGACGGGCTGCAGACCTCTTTAGCAGCTGCAGGCCGTCACGTAGACATGGTCCAAGCCACTGTCTGTCACAGCCAGGGGAGAACAGGTCAGAACTTGTCCTGGAGCCTTAGTGACACGACAGCAACAACAGAAGGTTTAACCACCAGCAAAGGCAGGGAGCCGGAAAGGCACAGACCTCCCGGGTGCTAAATGGACACAACCCATCGTGTGTACACCTCTAGGGACTTACTGCTCATTGAGTGCCATTAGCTAGGCGCGAGCTTAATCCCTGGATTACCTGAGATAGTATCTCCACCACTCTGCTCCTGCTCTGAAAGCCCAGATTACTGGTGATACCACAACTCTATCTCTGGGGTACACATTACTCTTTAAAACCAACTGCACATACACATACACACACACACAGACATCACATATGCACATACACTTAAATGTACACACACACACACACACACACACACACACACACACACACACACACATTCACACATGTACGTTCAGCACAAACACACTGCTAGGAGAACATCTTTATCAGTCTGTATTGATAAATGTTGGTGAATTGATTGGGTATTTCACTGGTCATGATCTGGTCAGAGTGGGCCATTCTTAGGCAGGGGTCACTGCAAGAAACCAGTCACATGCAATGCAATAAAAAATAAATAAATAAAATTAAGTAAAATAAGTTTAAAGACTTGGCTTGAATTAGAATGTTTACATTTTGAAAAAAGTTTGAAATATCTAGTAATAACAGTCTAATAGGGTGTGTTTTCATTGGATGCTGGGGTGGGGGAGGGTGTGGGTGGGTGGGTGTGGGGTGGGTGGGGGTGGGGGTGGGGGAGGGTGGGGGTTGGTTATGGGGATTGTGGCTTGAATCAAAGAGTTCTGAGATGATAAATGATGAACACAGAGATAATATTTAGGACACACCGAGTGGCAAACAAAGCTTTATGAGCAAGAGGCAGAACGAGAGAAAGAGAGAGAGAGGGAGAGGACACATACATAGCAGGGGGGAGACAGATGGGAGAGAGAGGGGTAGAGGCGTGTGCGGAGACCGGGCTGGACAGAGACTGAGAGGGAGAGACGCGTTGGGTTTGCAGTGCTGGCTCTTAAGTGCTGGGGCTCGCACAGGAGCTCACAACCAAACATTTGCCCTGCACACTGCACAAACACACAGGCCAGCCCACAGGAGCCCAGAGTCTGTCCAGCAGACACACACACTGCACACACACACACAGGCCTCCTGCACTCCAGAGTCCAGCCAATCACAGACTCTCCAGCTACGCATCTACCAACCAGGAAAGAAATACAGAATTTACTGATGCTGATACTCGTATATAAAACAAAAAATGTATATATATATATATATATATATATATATATATATATATATATATATATATATATATATATATATATATATATATATATAGATAGATAGATAGATAGATAGATAGATAGATAGATAGATAGATAGATAGATAGATAGATAGATAGATAGACTTTATTCATCCCCAAGGGGAAATTGTAATATATATATATATATATTTGCAATGGAGTTTGCAATGTACAAATAAATTTATCTGAAAAACTCTATGTCTGTATAATAATAACAATTAATGTTGTAGTCCTAATCAGATAGGTGTAATAATTTTATTTTGAATTGGTTATCATTATTATTTTTTTAATTGTCAGAATTTAATTGTCTACAGGTTATTTTACACACACACACACACACACACACACACACGCACGCACGCACACACACACACGCACACACACACACACACGCACGCAGTTTGCATCTGGTATGTAGTACAGGCAAGATCCGCAAATCCCGTCTGTCCATCACGAGAAAAGCAGGCGAGTTCATTTTTTTCATGTAATTACAAGATCCTTAATGAGAATCGTGTAGGCCAATAAACCGAGAGTTACACAGTCCCATCACATTACCCGCAGGGCCGAGCAGTTCAAACATCACTATGCAAAACAGCGGAGGCGGGCGGCGGCGCGCGGCGTTATACCTCTCTCCGCCAAGACGAAACACAATGAAATGTCAGCGCTAATGTGCGACAGATTACATCATCAGGTCCTAATCACGCGCAGAGCCGCGGGGGCGAGCAGGTCGCGCGACGCCTGCTGTATAGCGCGGAGGGCGCGCGGAGGGCGCGCGGAGACCCGCGCGCAGAGCCGCGACACGAATCAATCACGGCGGCTCAATTTTACAGTCAACGGCGCTCTCATGCCTATACATGAGAGATAACGCAGGGGGGGCGAGAGGGAGGCATCTCCATTATGAGCGTACATGCTCTCCCGCAGGAAGACAATAATATTGGTATTAAACACCTTGGAGAGGCGAAAGCGATGGCTGCGTTTTTTTTTTTTTTTTTAATATATCTTAAATTCTGTCAGGAAAAACAGGCGACGTAGCACCAAAGCCACAGTGAGTGTATAATGCGCTCTCATAAACCTGACGATCTCTTCAACAATATTGACACAAGGAGCAGGGAAGGAAATGTCAGCTGCTATAACATATGAAATACTTAACGTAACCAATTTTCAGCTGTCAATCAGAGCTTGGGTGTAACGGGGCGGGAATCAATACGGCGCATGTGGCCGTCGGAACAGGCGCACAAACATGTTTCGTTCTGCGCTATAAAAGACTTTCAAATGTCACTGATTTATCTCAGGTGCTCAGAGCCATCTGCATGCAGCCCGGCACGGCGGCAGAACTCCGGAGAACAACACTAACGAGGGACGGGTGAACTATGCGGCTCTGTTCGGACTCAGCTGTGGGCCTGCTGCACTGGGAATACGGGGAATCGTATGTTTCTGCACAATCAGATTATTTTTAATTAAGCATTTTTGCTGTTTGCTTTTCCCCTCAGTGTTGCTTGGTCATTCGTTCATTCCAGAATATTCCTCAGTATCTTTACGAAAGAGACGTTATTGCTTCAGATAGCTACTGTAAGCTGTGATTGCGTCTTCGTGTCTTAGACTGTCACCTCATTTGCAATACTCCAGTCTTCCCTTACGCACTTAATCAATTAGGAGGCAGCAGTTCAGAGAGAGGGTAGTGAGGCAGGAGAACCGTCCCAGAAGTTCACTTCAAAAGGAAGAGGCTCTTTTGAAGAAGGCGAGGCTTATTTTGGAGTCACGGACTGTGCTGAAATCCTCAGACACTGACTGAAGTGGTTCTTGGACCGACTCCAAGGACTAGCATCTCACCAGTATCAGATAACTGAGGAGAGTTATTGCCCTGAAAATGTGATAATTGCCAGTACAAAAACAAACATTACCAAAGTCAGAAGATCTACGACAAGTTACAGAAAGTCTGTGTGAGACTCTGGGTTCTTCTGCGCAGGTATTTGTGACTGTTTAGTGAAAGAGGAATGCAATGCATAAAATTAGTTTAAAATTTTTATTGCATGACCTTGTATGCCCTATGAGTTTGTAGGAAAATATGACCCTGGTATCAGGTTCGACCTCATGACAGTGGTACAACTCCATTTAATTTTATGGGAATGACACCAGAATTTTCCATTTATCCGTCCGTAATGCACCAAGATTAACACAGCAGGGCCTAGACATTTACTGAACACTTTATCCTGAGTCAGGAAAGTCACTAACCTTGGTAGTGCTCTGGCTCGCCAACACCCCAGATACACCATAAATTACAGCCGGTCCCATAGAAAGGCATGCTGGGAACTGTAGTTCAAAGGCACTGTAGACTTGGAAAGCAGTGACATAACCTCAGAGCTCTTACTGTTGTGATGGAGAGGAAAGTGTGTAGTTTAAGGATGCTGGGTTCTTTATGTCTTCACAGCTGTGCTGTAGGTATTGATTACCCAGGCTGACCACGCTGACAAGCTGGAGGGCATTTTTATGAAGTGAGGAATTCTGGGACGGGGAGCTGGCGCCATGTGGCTGCTGTCAGTGCCGTGTTTCTACCACAGAGCGGGGGGGGGGGGGTGTTGCAGTGGAACCCTCCGCACCCAGACCAAATACACAAGCTGCAACTGGATATATTATTAACAGCCCCGCTTGGTAGGTGGAGCGCATGTTGGGGGGGGGGGGGGGGGGGGGGGGGGCGCCAGAAGGCATTCGTACTGAGTAATTGATAACTCTTGGAGAACATTGTTTGGACTCCAGTATTGTGAGCGTGGGGCAGTGGTGCAGCTGTGCTAGGCTGAGGCAGGGCGTGTGATTTACGGGGGTTTGGGGGGGCGGGGGGGTGGGGTTGTTTGGGGCAGTGTTAGTATAGACCCCGCGAGCTCCCTCCGGCCATTCAAACAGGTGGCGTGAGGTTGATGTTGGATCGGAGACAGCGGAGGGTTGGCGTGGCGACGAGCGGGTGTGCACACGACACGGTCAGTTTCCATCGACCGGGTAACGAGCGAAGAGGCTCGGAACATTCAAGAATGACAGAGAGACGGGAAGTTATTGCTGCAAAGGTTGTAGTTCGTCACCATGACGTTTGGTGAAAGCAAAACAATAAATCTTAAATAACACCCATACCTCCACTTTGTGCATGACTGTGTGTGTGTGTGTGTGTGTGTGTGTGTGTGTG
>NC_135221.1:3958219-3970719 GCF_052324685.1 Brachyhypopomus gauderio | reverse complement strand
AGAGAGGCTGATTCTTTGGTGCTTTGACCGGTGGGGATTTGGCCTCAGTCTCTGGACTGAAATAAGTCTCCCCGGCTTCTCTTTCCATTTTAATACAGCGCCTGTGTGGGCAGGGCTAGCTTTAATAAAGTAGCGGCATGTCTGTGGAACCAGGTGTAGCTTCAATCCCTTCATATTCTAAGTAAATCCTGCAGAAAGGTGTTGGGGGTAGAGGAAGTGGCTCGGGCCGCTCTGCTTTGCAGAGTTCATCTTTTTCCTCTACCTCCACACAGGGACTTTCCTGTCTTCCCCTTCAAACCACAGAATACTTCCCACTGGCCAAACTGTAAGAAACACACCAGCTCTACGTTCGAGGTGTCAGGCTGAATTTCATTTGTGTAAATTTACAATTCATGAAAGTTCTGCAGTTTCACCAGGACATTCGCTGTAATTTGCTGAAACTATTTTTGTTAAACCTTTTTTTTTGTAGAATTAATGCTGTTAACTTACACAAAGGATGATGATGATACACCGGTGATCAGCTCACTTCAGAAGGTCCGTTCACCATCAGCTCAGAAATTCAAAAGCCAACAACCCACTTATGGAAAATGACTTGTTTTCATTTTGCAGTGTAAAGTTTCAGACCTGCCAGTGTAAAATGATAAGACGTATAAAATATATTAGTTTGCAGTATATAAAAACGCAAACTGATTCCACGTCTAGCAGGTGATGTTGAGACGGCAAAGATCGAGCACATCGTTAATGCTTCACTGACTGGTGGGAATAACTGGGGATACATTTTCTTAACATTTAATTATGAAATAATAAGCAAATTCATCAAACATGCTGATTCTACAACAAAGTCAATAGTCATGGAACACATTATCATAAGACATTTGTCCATGGCGTGACAATGCCTGGCACCCAGCCACTGACATGTTTTATTTAATAACGGGGGAATTCGTCAATGTTTGCCTTTCATTACGGCCGAACTTGAAAACAGAGACTGAAAGCTCTGAGAAGCCACATGCTTTTAAAAACCGAACGCCGCCGCCCAGCGACTGTCAAACTAGATAGGAGCATCTGGAGTGGGCAAAAGCTTTGGCAAGATGTCCGTTTAATGCGACTGTATTTTGTTTTTCCAGCTTCTCTCCATGATGCCTTCTCTTTTTTTTTTTGGGGGGGGGGGGGGGGGGGGGGTTGGGTTCTCTTGGCTGGCTCCTTAGGCTGACCACCCATTGGATGTGTTGGGGTTGGACAGGCGGGGGGCTCAGGGGACGACGAGCACCCTGCAGCAGGAGGACTTACACGGGGACAGACACGGGAGCCAATCACCCCAAATTCCCCCCGATACACACACACACACACACACACACACACACACACACACACACACACACACACACACACACACACACACACAGCTTGGGAGGACGGAGTTTCAGAGTGAGATTGGAAGCCCAGGGGAAAGAGGAAAGTGCATTTTTGTGTGAATGCCGAGTGCAGAGTACTAAGTAATATATCTCTCCCTCTCTCATTCACTCTCTTCTGCTGAGGAGCGAAGCATGCGTTTCCAAAGGCCGCCAGGACTGTGAGACCACGTCTGCTAAAGCCGACATTTTAGGTGAAAGTACATCACTGATTTCAGGCATAATCTGCCCGAGATTTGAAGAAACGCCTAGAAAATGGTGAGGACTTGTGGTGAGTATCTGGCTTTGGGAGGTCTGAGGTGTTGCTGTAAAAGGTGAAATCCTAAAATCATACAATAAGCCAGATAATATGGACGGGAACTCTAGACATGATACATTACTGAGGCAGGTGAGCTGAACACTGTCTTTGGTATCTTTTGTCCCTGTCCACCACCCAAAAGCAACATTCCTGTTACTGACCAAAGACTGATACCGATCAAAGATCAAAGACGTATGACAGGTTGACGTTACTTAGAATACCACACCAACTCTTCCAAGGAATTTGAATGATCCAAATGTTACATACCTTACTAATTAATGTTTTGACTAAAAGATAACAGTTCATTCCCAAAAGAGCTAATCTCAGTCAGATTAATATGATTCATTCATGTTCATTCATGACATCATCAGCAAACCTTAACAGCTTTTGTAATCTTTTCTAAAATTCGCTATTCTGTCTCCTTATTAGACATGCGTACAGCATACGGGTGTCTGACTTCTAACTCGTGCTTGTATCATTGAGTATATGTGTACGATTGAGAGAGAGAGAGAGTGAGTGAGTGAGAGAGAGAGGGAGAGAGATGAGGATTGTCTGTCTTTCGGTTCAGAACAGATGTTCCTAGAAGTATAGAAGGCAGAGGTGACAGGTTAGAGGTGAAAGCCAGGGTTCCTGTGAGTGTTAGGGTTAAGTTTAGGGTGAAAGGTCATTTTCAGGCCAGGGTTATGGTCAGGTTGAGGTCAGTTCAGGGTCAGGGTGCCCACTACCCTCAGGGCAAAATGCAAACGATCAGGCAAAATTCTTCCTCCCAATTAGCCATAATGAGATTTGTGGGTTAACTTTGTTTTGGCATTCCCATGTTCAACAATTAAATGGGATTGCTTTTTCAAAAATGTAAACAAATCATTCTTGTGCTAACTCTCGTCATTATATGTATGGTTCAACCATGACAGTAACTAAGCACTATTCGTTTACACTGAGTACACTACAGCCATGCTTGTAAGTGCGTAGAATATGTATTTTATTGTATTTGAATTGATTTTAACAGTGGTTTCAGAAAGCAAGGATGACTGAACGCTGTTTTATTGAGGGAACACAACAGCTTAATCACAAGGTTCCAGCTGCGTTGACGTCTGTGATTTATCTACAGTGGCAACAGAACCTCTTCTTCTTTTTTTTTTATTCCTATGGTATCTTTCTGCAGTTGTTAGTGATGTCATCCCAGCCTGTCACCACCAGCACTGAGAGGTAAGGCTCTCTTGCTCACAGAGCAATGCATTCTGGGAAGGCTCCTGTCCAGAGTGAACTTGGCCCAGTGGCCACTCGACACCCAGCATGTATGAGACAACGCGCCTTGTCCTGCAGCTTCCTAGAAAGGCTCGGATTCCGTTAACCAAAATAACTTACAGCATCAACACCGGTGCCTGCGATGCAAATGTTGCAGATTCGTCAAGGAAAGACGCCAAAGCTGCAGGCAAGACGGCGACCAGACAGTGTCTGCAAATCTGTCCCGAGCCACGAGTGTTGTTTGACTATTATTCACTGTAGAAAAACGCTTGCCTTGTGTGTGAAACTATGAAACCCTGAAACTATGCTCTTAACTTTCAGTGGATCAGTATTACATTTACAGACACAGGCAGGAGCTAAATCTTAAACAGCAACACAAAACTTTTTATTGCTAATATCTGACCTGGAGCAATTCATCGTTATTAACTAACATAAATCCAACTGTTCTGATATATACACCTAAATATTTTTTCTCTCTCTCTTTCTCTCTCTCTGTTTTTTTTTCTTTCCTGTAGGTGAGATGGGTCACCTTGTGGCTTTTGAAGGCTTAGAATCTCATAATATGAGTTTTCAGATGTTTAGCTATGTGGTGCCTACAAAACAACATTTATAACCTGGAAGAGACGAGTTTGCCTAAACCCGCTGCCTTTCCCGCTACAGAGTGCATCGCAAATGCAATAACAATTACGCAGCCTTGAACTCGGAGTAGCTTACGTGAACGGGTCACACAGGGCGGACGGGTTTGATATAAACTGTGCTGTCACGGTAGTGTTTTCATTCTGGGACCCTGATTTATTTAGTCGGGCCTGTAGCTCGTTACGAGCGCGCATTCCTCTCGTGTGGTGACAAACTGGCGAACGGCGCAGGGTGCGCGCAGCGCGGCGAGACATATGTTGCCGTTTAAAATGATATTGTCTGAAGTTAATGACTTACACAGGCTTATAGGTATAAATGGTTGATCCTCGGTGCTAATTTCATTGGTTGAACAGGCCCAATAAAAAGGTCATTACGCCTGGTTTGTGTTTAACTCGCATTTAATTCCACGGTGTGAGAGGTTCACGGAACTGTATTGATTACGTGACAGCTTAACAACCAGCTGTTTAATAAATCGGCCTTGCTGAATTAGAGAGGGAGCAGAGGAGAGAGAGAGAAAGACAGAGGTGAGGAGGAGGAGGAGGAGGAGGAGGGTGTGCTGAGGCTTCATTGCTAGTCGTCGTGATGGAAACCCTTTCTCCTTGCTCCTGACAAATTTATGTTAACAAGCAAATTAGCCACACCGTGAAGAGGCAGAGAGCGATCAATAGCGACAATAAAAAAAGAAAGGAGGAAAAAAAAAGTTGTTGCTGACCACATACTGTCTGCGAATGTAAACTGCCCCGGCCTGTCCCCAAGGCCCGTCTACAATAACCCACCGCAGAGAGAGACACAAAAGGTATCGACACGCCGGGTGCTTCAATTTCCCCAGACGGCCCCTGCTGTCACATCAAAACGCGCATTAGTCACAAACGCGCCCGGCGCGGGTCTCCAGGCGCGCGCTGTCATCTTGAAAGTTGTGCCACCGGCAAAAAAAGGGACATCTGGTTTGAGAGGAGTGCTTGGGACAGCACAGGGCCAGGAGGCTTGCTTCTGATAAAAGGCTGAAAACACAGGCGCTTGAGAGCTGTCAAGCTTTGTTAAAAAGAGCAAGCCGAAGAAAGAGAAGAAGTGGAGGTGAAACCTGGGGGAGTGGCGCGCGACTGAAATGGATATTCGCTCGAATTGCATGAACTCGACCGCGCATTAAAAACCCCACTCCTGTCTTTCATTTGCTCGTTTACGTTTCTAAAATAAAAGTAATGGAGGTGATTTTCTTTTTACTATTAAAACCTTTACTCATTACTCAACCTTTACTCAAAAAACAAAAGCAAAAAAAAAAACCAAAACAAAAACTTTTAATGTAAAAAAAAACACGATCTTGAAACATTGGGATTTATCAATAAAACTAATTCAACCTGTGTTATATCTTATGGTGCATATGCTCAAAATTATTATTACTATTAGTGCTTTTGTCGATAATAATAATAATAATAATAATAATAATAATAATAATAATAATAATAATAATAAGATGATGATGATGATTATTATTATTATTATCATTAATATTATTATTATTATTATTGCAACATATAGGCTAGTGAAAAGGCAAGCATATAATTGCAAGTTTAAAAGTCACAATTGATATCTTATGAATTCTCACTCTAAACCTTCAATCTAAATGTATACACAATCTAAGTAAATGACCGAATGGACAAACAGTCAATTTGATATCAGTAATATCTATTTCACGCCCTGCCTGTTCCCTCAGCTCCTGGGGTCTCGACGGTGCTGACGGCTGTCGTAACGCGAGCGTGTAGCCTTGTACAGATCACTCAGCGCCCCTCAGCTGGGTGCCATGTTCCGCTAGCGTGTCCTTCAGTACCCAAACAGGTGTGCCCTGTCTCCGGGTGTCCGGGGCCCATGACGTGCCACTGTGGCTCTCACTGGTCATCACTCAGCTGGGTCTAAGTGACCTGCCTTCCCTTGTTAGGGCTCTATTAATCAGCTGGGTGCGTGTGAACAGCCCAACACCTCCCCGTAAATGTTTAATGGGCCCCCGCGCTAGATCAATGACTCAGTTTAGCCAAGACAACATTACACCAAGGGCCAGACGCCCCGGTCTCATTGGACAGCTTGGTTAGGACATGACCTATCAGTCTTAAAGAAGACTTATCAGGACAATGGACACTGACAAAGATGTGTCACTCAGTTAATGAACACAGAGAAGTCACCATTAGGCATTTCTCATGTGCTAATTAGAGTAATGACTGAGACGCTATTGCCTGGCTGTGAGTCAGAGGCTGTGACCGCAGTAAATCTGAGCACCTATAATCTAAAATAAACAAACAATGAAATACATTAAATGAAATATAATAACTAATAAATCACTAAACTTTCCAGATTTCTGGTTTTATATTAGGAAATGAGGACAAATGTCTCTTGTTTGGTTACTTTCCTGTCTGAGTGTTTGAGGTTGAGTGAGTTGATCCAAGACACCGTACAAGACTGCGGGTATCACGACAACTCCTCCAGTGTCTAATTTAAGCCAGAAGCCACTCCAGAAGAGCCCATGGAGACCCACGGCTCCGCCCCTAATAGGCCGGCTTCCTGTTTCTGCATTGCATTCTTTTCATGAAGCTGAAAGCTCATTACTAAATTATATGGTATACACATCTGTATTATTATGAGTTATTAAGCGACACTAATAATATGAGTATAATAATATGAAATACTGCTATTAAATACTAACAGATTGTAGGTGCTATAGATAGCATAAAAATACTACTACATATACTATAGTATATGAAATACCAATAGATAATTTTCATTTGTTGAATGAATATTACAATACAACAGCATTTCAAAAATGTTCAGTACCAAACTTGTTACATCCGATGTGTACCAGCAGCTGTTTCAGGGTGTTTGTGTGTGAGCAGAGAGTACTGTGTCTCTTCTGTTATCTACAGAGTCAGCTCAGACAGATGATCAATATGATAAACTCTCAAGGACAGTCCAATTAGGGGGTCTGGGTAAATGGGAGAGCTTCTCAGAGACATCAGGCTCCAGATCGGCCCACACTGAGGTTCTGGACCGGCAGTGTGTCCAATCCTGTAAGTGGCTTTATAGGGCAACGTCTGATCCTCTTTCATTCAATCACCTGAGTCATATGGCAAATGAATACATATGGAACATTACCTGTGGAAATAAAACAGCAAATAAATAATGATAAATTGATAAATGATAAATAAATAATATAATAATATATAATAATAAATCTCTCTCTCTCTCTCTCGCTCTCTCTCTCTCTCTCTGAGAGGAAGAGAAGAGAAAGCCATGTCTTGAACAAGTGGTCTAAGGGAGACCTTGTTGTGGTGATCAGTGGGCCATTAGTTATTGGGATTGCGTACTCTGGTTCTGCAGGAAGACTTCCATTTGTTTCTGATACTTGCTGTGTGTGTGGTGGAGAATCATGATGGAGGTCTCACAGAACAGCACTCAGCTTTGGCTCCTGGACCTGGTGTTAACTGCCCAACACAATCGAAATGGTTTCATAAGATCTGTGCAAAACTGTAAACACAATTACGATGGTTTGTTTGGAATCCGTGAAGATCTAGAGAATATGTTCATATTTAATTACTGAAAGGCTAAAAAAGTAGCTGTTGAAAAAATCAATACTTTATTAGTGTATTGAATAAAAAAGGTAATTGGAGCAGTAATTACCTAACTACAATATCACACATACACATAATTATGTATACATTGATAATAGATGCAGGGTTTATATATATATATATATATATATATATATATATATATATATATATATATATATATATATATATATAATACTATAATTACTTAACAATTTTTCAATTACTTATAAATATTTATTAACTTTAAGAAGCAACTATATTGTTTAACAACACTAAGATTATTCTAAGAAAATTCCCCAACATACTTCAATGCACACACACGCGCACACACACACACACACACACACACACACACACACACACACACACACCATAGTACAAAATCTCAGTAAACTCTGCAGGCTTAAGTTGATCTCTCAGGTTGATATTAGCCTCTCTGTGGAATGCAGCCCTGAACAGAAAACAGAGTGAGTTGAAACTGGGAGTGATTCCGGGCTGACTGGGAACCAGCACCCCTTCTCCGGCCCACTCTGAAGGCACGAGCGCACGGCGATCCTGACGCCCAGAGCTTCATACGCATTAGTTCTTCTTGCTTCTCTTCCAGAAAAGTTCTGCTGAAAATATTTGGTGTAAATACACCAAAACAAACTAAAGATAAAAGACTTCTTGTCCTCATCATGATTTGAAGGTGACATTCACAAATAACAAATCCAGCAAACACACTTTCTAATCTGGCCCGGCTGGTAGAGTAAAAGAAGCTTCTAACGTTTTCAACTGAATGAGCAATGTATGGCTCACAAAGCTTGAAACGCACTGTTCCTCACACACACACACACACACACACACACACACACACACACACACACACACACACACACACACACACACACACACACACACACAAAAAAAAGTGGTAAAAAACAAAATAAATCAGCCTGTGTGTACGAGATACCCTGCGTTTGATGAGCTGTGCTGGTGGAATACCCTATTAAGCGGGAGGCAGGCCATGAAGGAAGAGAGGGCTTTAGTTTAAATTGAGTAGTGCCAACGCACATTTATTGGTGCTAATGTGCTACAGCTTGGCTGCGTGCTCGCCTGCGTGCGGCTCGGCCGCGTCCCAGTGCCTCTGCATCTGCCGGGGAACATAATAACCTTTTTAAGGGCTCCGCCCGTGTGACTCCCCTCCGATCCCCAATAAAGACCTCGGTGAGCCGTTAGCCCGCCGAGCCCCGCGGCCTGCTCCACACCACACCAATCTTTTGTTATTACACTGTTAATATGATTTCTTCTTCCCTTTTGCACTCTGATCTCTAGCTAGGAGCCGGAAAAGCCCTGATTTCACCTTACATGGGAGGATAGATGGGACACTGTTGAATTAAAGGTGGAGGATCCTGGAAAGTGAGGAGCTGAATTATATGACCTGAGGACCTGAAAATAGAGTATAAAAACAAGGACCTGATTAAATCTGGGTTTAATATGAGGATAATCATATTTATATAATTATAGAGTGTATTTTTTTATCACTATAGAGTACATTTTCATAGAAAGCGTCTTACAAGGCTACTTACAATTACTTAAATAAACAAACAAGTAAAAAATGAGCAATTAAATAAATTCTTTTATATGAAACATTCAAAAAATGAACTGAATTCTAAGTTTTTCCGTCTTTTGCTCTCCTCCTGAGATGAATCTTTGTGTAGATTGCGGAGTCCTGAGGGGCCTATAACCCTGCGTGTCCCATTGGGGTCTCCTGCTGACGGGGTGAGGGGCCCTGTCTGTCCCCTGCCCGCCCTGCTGCCTATTGATTAGCTCATTGATTAACAGATTGGAAATATTAACTGGGGGATGATCCATCTGAGATGGGCCGTGTCATTCTCGTTAAGCCTGAGAGTGACGATTGCCCTGCACAGACGAGGACAGCCTCTCATTAGCATCCTAATTAAGAGGCCATCAGATACCACTCAATCACAGAATACATCAGTGTGTGAGCACACACACACACACACACACACACACATACACACACACACACACACACACACACACACACACACACACACACACACACACACTCAAGCTCAAGCTAAGACTACACATGCTGGCATATTAAGGGTCATATAAATGCAAATATATCTACGATAAGAAATGCTGCTGTATTTTTTTCTAAAAAACTTTGTGTGATTTGCGTCAGAGAGAAATACATGTATACGAACCACAACATAAGACACGCTGTCTAAAATGTGAACCCGAGAACCTGGACCGAGTCAGGTGTCCACTCAAAGTCTAAACTAGTTAGACATTATTTTGAATTCTAGTCTGCCAAACTAGTTTATGCATGCTCTGCAAATTGCATATATGATGCTACATTACATTATCAATTTTTTTGTTTTTGTTTACAGTGTTCTGAATGACAGGAATCACAGGACCAGTTCTGTTGCCCAGTGTAACATTTACATTTACTTCTGAGCTGGCATGTATGTGCGGCTGCGTCTAAGTTCCCGTCTCCACTCGTGGGACTCCGGGTCTCCGTCCTGCCCCAGGCCCCTGGCTTCACTCCTCACGGGCCCTGCGTCTCACGCCTGGCTTCCACACTCTTGCTCACGCTGGCCGGGTAAAACGTGGCAGGCACAGATGCCTGCATGTGTCATCATGTCCGGTCCTCAAGCAGCTGATTTAAGGAGTCGTGGGGCCCACGAGGCGTCTGGGGGGGGGGGGGGGGTGCTTTGATTGGGGGGGGGTGATTGATTGAATCTCGTAGTGTTGTTGTCTGAGATCTTAACATGCCTGGAATTTATGACACTGGGAATAATGATGTCATATAAAAGACGGACACGGTGGAGGAGACATGTGTCTCCAGCGTCCTGCTCCCCTCCGAGGGGACACGCGCACACCACGCACCTGCGATTTTCCAAAGCGACTGCTCCTTTTGCAGCATTTTATGGAGAATTACACTCGTTGATTTTTGACATATATTGGGATCGATAGAGAGATATGTATGGTGAGGGGGTAATTCCATGCACACGACACTGTGTGAGGGACAGGGAATTTTATGAAGCTTTCTTGTATTACATACTTATTTTACCTGAGATTTCAGAATGCATTATTTTAAAATTAAAAAAATTTGGTTTGTAATGGTAATACCTGCTGTTCATGACAATCTATAGATTGCTGAAAACATCTCATGGATCTGAAGCAAATTTATCACAACTTTGAGATAATCTGGCTAAATGCAACAAGCAAATACACACAGTGATGAGGCGAACTTGAGTTTGACTGTGGAGGAACTTGTGAAGGTTAGAGCACCATCAAAGTTCATGTGCACTGAAGACCTGTCCCCCCACCCCAGAACACCAGCAGATGCACCATCTTCTCCCGCCATGCGTTAGTGCCGAATAATTACTCCCCCATCCCCAAAAAATGACAGGACTCTGACCCCAGACGAATTATTGAATTTTTATCGCCTGCCTTAGGCCATGTTGGGGCTATTCAATTTTAGCCTGAGGAGGACAACCTATTAAAGAGGATGAGACCAAAATGTCCTTCCTCAGATTGCAACCAGAAACCATTACAGACACAACGGCCCCAACATGGACGAACCATCCTCAGTTTGGGTGGACAAAAAGTAAACCCCCCCCCGCCCCAAACCTGCCCGATCTGTCTTCCTCATACACACACACACACACACACACACACACACACACACACACACACACAAACTCCTACCATCCCCCGTTTCCTGCCATCCGACCAGGAGAGCCGATGCAATTTACATGCACTGAAGACCTGGTGACAGGCAGCAATCAGACGGTGGAATAGGGTCAGTGCAGAGAAGAGGTGCCACATTACAGTCGACCGGCAAATCACTTATACTGGCCGCGACCTCCGACCCTCACTCATATCAACCCATTGCCCTTTAGTATAATTATGGGGACTAATCTTTGATCATCTGATTGGACAGTCCCTGCAGCCCTTCTTAATTTATTTTGCTGCTAATCCGTTCCTTCTCGCCCTCACAACCCGGCCGGCTTGCTAATAAACAGTTCGGGTACTGCCATCTCAGGGTGTAAGTGAAATCCTCGAAAGAGTCCAAAGGTCAAAGTTATCTATTTATCAATTTATCTGTTCGTCTGTCTGTCAAAACCGTGCACCTGTCGGTCTGACGGACGAGATGTAATTATCTCTGGATGACATTTACCGAAGGTCTAGAGGTTTCTGAATTTCTGCGACATTTGAATATTCCACCATGGGCAAAGAGTTGATTAGGGTCGACATCTTTAACTAATCCAAGGAACAGCTTCATAATGTGACGGAATGAGACCCGCGGTGTAGAGGTTAACGATCAGGACGCAGTCTCACCTACACATAGCCCAATGATCCCCGCAAAGCACCGACACAAGACCAAAACAGAAGAGCAAACCAAGGTATGCCGTTGAAAACTGAAGGGAAAAGATTGGATCATTTATGCGTTAAGTGTATGTAACATGTATGTTACCATAACTTATGCTAACTGATTTTGTAGTGACACCCAGAAAAATTCTTAGAGATACACTTAGAGATAATTCATCACCTGAGATTTTTGTAGTGACCACACAGACCACACAGTGTAGGCTGGGTATATATATATATATATATATAAAAGTCCTCACCAGGATTTTGCTCAGGCTTCCTGGATTGTGTTGATTCCACTAATTTTACCTGGATTGCTAATTAGAAAATCTAGCAAGCTTGAGCAAAATCCTGGTGAGGACTTTTAATTGCGGCACCTGGAATTGACAGCACTAATATATATATATATATATATATATATATATATATATATATATATATATATATATATATATATATATATATATATATACCAGGACTGTAAGCACATGAGTTTTAAATGAATTTTGGAGACATCAGCGTGACACTGGAAGTGCTGTGTCTCCTGGGTCCGTGTGTCTTCTGGGTCCGTGTTAGGACAGTGGAGTCTACCATTCAACACTGTAACTCTGACTGCAGTGTTGATCTACCTGCACGCAACCCTCATTTTCAGCTAAAGACCTGAGAGATGGTCTCGAACCCTAAAGACAAACAGAGAGATTTTAACCTTCACCTTTAAAATACACAGTCCCACCATACAACTCTGGAGTCCCCACTGTAAATTTAACCTTGAGGCCTAAAACATACAGCCATCTGTTTAACCCTGACCCGATACACACACACACACACACACACACACAGTGCTATGGACGTGATTCCACACAGGCCAACTGTGCCCTGTTTCCCCAGTGGTAATATGCCCATCCTGACCTTAATTACTATTTCCTATTA
>NC_135221.1:3935719-3953219 GCF_052324685.1 Brachyhypopomus gauderio | reverse complement strand
AGGCCTGTGTGATATATGTCTACCCAGGGTTCTTAGGGCCACTTTGAATGAAGAGTTGTCATTTTCGCTGTCACTGTGTTTCTCCTGGGAGCTCTTTCTGTCTCTTTCTCTCTTTCTCTCTCTCTCTCTCTCTCTCTCATTCTCTCTCTCTCTCTCTCTCTCTCTCTCACACACACACACACACACACACACACACACACACACACACACACACACACACACACACTCACACACACTCACAGGCATTTAAAGCTGCATGTTTGTTGTCCCATTCCCCTCAATGTCTCCCCCAGGAGAAGGATCTCATTTTAATATAAATAGAAGGCTTCATCATGCAGGAGTCAGGCTGGGTGGAGATGCATCTCTGTCAGCACTACTACACGTGGATCAGTCCCACACCAGGACTCCTGCACTACTGCAGTAGGTTTGCTGTGGTGAGCATGAACACACCACACAAGGTTGCAACTAATCATCTGCAATCATGATCAGAGCAAGAGAGAGATATTGTAGTAAAGTAAACAAAAGATCCCGGTGCAGTGATCCTGGTGTAGTACTCCTGGTGCAGTAGTTCTGGTGCAGTAGTCCTGGTGCATTAGTTCTGGTGCAGTAGTCCTGGTGCAGTGACCCTGGTGCAGTGATCCTGGTGCAGTAATCCCGGTGCAGTGGTCCTGGTGCAGTGATCTCGGTGCAGTGATCCTGGTGTAGTAGTCCTGGTGCAGTAGTCCAGGTGCAGTGGTCCTGGTGCAGTGATCTCGGTGCAGTGATCCTGGTGCAGTAGTCCTGGTGCAGTAATCCCGGTGCAGTGGTCCTGGTGCAGTGATCTCGGTGCAGTAGTCCTGGTGCAGTAATCCCGGTGCAGTGGTCCTGGTGCAGTGATCTCGGTGCAGTGATCCTGGTGTAGTAGTCCTGGTGCAGTAGTCCAGGTGCAGTGGTCCTGGTGCAGTGATCTCTGTGCAGTGATCCTGGTGCAGTAGTCCTGGTGCAGTAATCCCGGTGCAGTGGTCCTGGTGCAGTGATCTCGGTGCAGTGATCCTGGTGTAGTAGTCCTGGTGCAGTAGTCCAGGTGCAGTGGTCCTGGTGCAGTGATCTCGGTGCAGTAGTCCTGGTGCAGTAATCCCGGTGCAGTGGTCCTGGTGCAGTGATCTCGGTGCAGTGATCCTGGTGCAGTAGTCCTGGTGCAGTAGTCCTGGTGCAGTGGTCCTGGTGTAGTAGTTCTGATGCAGTAGTCCTGGTGCAGTAGTCCTGGTGCAGTAGTTCTGGTGCAGTGATCCTGGTGCAGTGACCCTGGTGCAGTGATCCTGGTGCAGTAGTCCTGGTGCAGTAGTCCTGGTGCAGTAGTTCTGGTGCAGTGATCCTGGTGCAGTAGTCCTGGTGCAGTGGTCCTGGTGCAGTGATCCTGGTGCAGTAGTCCTGGTGCAGTGGTACTGGTGCAGTAGTTCTGGTGCAGTAGTCCTGGTGCAGTAGTTCTGGTACAGTGGTCCTGGTGCAGTAGTTCTGGTGCAGTAGTCCTGGTGCAGTAGTTCTGGTACAGTGGTCCTGGTGCAGTAGTCCTGGTGCAGTAGTCCTGGTGCAGTAGTTCTGGTGCAGTGATCATGGTGCAGTAGTCCTGGTGCAGTGGTCCTGGTGCAGTAGTCCTGGTGCAGTGGTCCTGGTGCAGTAGTTCTGGTGCAGTGATCCTGGTGCAGTTGTCCTAGTGCAGTGATCCTGGTGCAGTTTTCCTGGTGCAGTGATTCAGGTGTAGTAGTTCTGGTGCAGTAGTGGTCCTGGTGCACTAGTCCTGGTGCAGTGATCCTGGTGCAGTAGTCCTGGTGCAGTGATCCTGGTGCAGTAGTCCTGGTGCAGCGTCACCACCCCAGGCGAGGGGGGGGGGGGGGGGGGGGGGCAGGCAAGGCTGTTTCATCAGCTAATTGCACTTCATCTGGAGGCTGGATCTATGGTGGCTAACAAGAAAACACTAGAGGTCTTAATTTAGCCATCAAGGCCCCTTCATCCCTGGAGACCAAATTCACGCACAGCTGTCCTTCACCTCTTCTAGACTCCTTCTCCCAATCAGCACTTCAAACGGTAGTCAGTTCCACAACCCCCTCTGCCCTCGACACCAGAAGAGAGCAGAGAAAGTTAGAGGGGGGGCGGGTGAGAGAAAGAGTTGAAAGCAAGAGAGGGCAGAGGAGACTGAGAAAGAAAAAAGGAGACAGAGAGGAGAGAGAGAGAGAGAGAGAGAGAGAGAGAGAGAGAGAGAGACTGTAAGACAGTGAGAGGTCATAATGCAGACACAGCAGTGCATACCAAGCATCAGATTTAGCTAGCCTGCCGAGTGTTCTGGATTTACCAGGATATTTATTCTTTTATATCCAGACAAAAGGGATGGTAGATGGCTCTCCTGAACGGTTCCTGCCTCCCACATCTCCTCCCACCTCTCCTCACACCTCTCCTCCCACCTCTCCTCACACCTCTCCTCCCAAGCCTCCGCCCAGATCACCAGGTGGGGATCACAGGACATCAAAGCTTGGATTCAAAATCTACCTTGCTGTAACAACGAAATATATACAAACTTTTCCCAACATTGCAAAAATAAATGAGCTTGCACTCTGAGCCTGAACGCTTGAACAGACAGACATGTCATTAGTCTTTTCCCTCCATCATCAGGACATCTTCAGCTTGCCATTGGTCCTTCTAAACATCTGAGAAAAATTCAAACTTCAGTACCACACAGATAGATAGTTGTACATAAGTATAATGAATAATGCCATTCCAATGGAGACTGTATAATACAGACTTTATAATAGGAATTATATGCTTTCATATAAAGCCAAATTTCTTTTATCCATCAACATTATATTCATGTTGCAAAGATGTGTAGGTGTACATGGGTGTATGTTAATGTATGGATGTATATGTGTGTGCATCTCTCTGTGCATGTGTGTGTGTGTGTGGGGGGGGGGGGGGTGTGTGTGTGTGTGTTTATGTGAGTGAGAGAGCATGTGTATTATTGCACGTGAATGTGTGTGTGTGTGTGTGTGTGTGTGTTTGTATGTGCGTGTGTGTGTGTGTGTGTGTGTGTGTGTGTGTGTGTGTGTGTGTGTGTGTGTGTGTGTGTGTGTGTGTGAATGTGTGTGCTTGCATATGTGTGTAATCTTATCTGATTTCTCATGTCTTCACCCAGCTGTAATGATCCGTTTGCGTCAGACTTGACTAAAACACCTGTCACCTCAGGCGCTTGAAATGTCATCCTAATAAGAGTTCCCCGATGAGGACGTATCGCAGTGTGTAGCAGCTCACATCGCTGTCAATCAATAGACCCGTTAAAGACAAAAAAAATGTCAATAAACATATGCGTGAATTGATTTGAGCCAGTTATTATCATATAAAGCAGTTGGGTAAATATGCAGATAATTGCTGGGGGGATTCTTGCTGATTGGATCTATGATGTACTGCTAAGGTACAAAAATACCTTTTTATACATAAATTACCGTAACATCACAAGCTATTTCAGATGGGGTATGTACAATATAAGTCTGTTATTCTGAAGGTCATTCAACTTATTACCCCTGAATATGAACACATGATTAAACACGAGAACACACAGGCCTCAAACTGATTGTTCAGATAACAACAAATTCAGGATTTCTATTCACGTCTGAAGAAGATAAGTTTCCAAACGGTTCACATTATCATTCAGGCAATATAACAAGTGAATATAAAAACTGTCAAAGATTAAATGTCCCAGTAAAACTTATAACGAATCATCAAAGATTCATTATTCATTATTCATCAATGATTCATTTTCAGACTTCCTTCTGGTCACTCAGTCTTTGGAAGGCACGACCAGCAGGGTGTGTAACCTTGGCAACCTAGGCAAACTGAAGTGTGGTTATCAGTTATGAGAAGCGACTTCCACTTCCCTTTCCACATCTCCGGATTATTGGGTAAAGGAGGAGGAGCACATAGAGGACACGCCCTTCAATGAGGAACTAAGAAATGCAATAGGATGTTAACATGACAGCCATCTTAGTAACATCCAGGTGTCATAACATGCAAGGACCCCTGAGTATCCTGTTTGAAAGCTGTTGTTACAAAGATGGTCATGAGAGACCAAGCTGCCGGTCTCCTCTCTACCTCAGAAGCCCCCCCCCCCCCCCCTCTCTCTCTCTCTCTCTCTCTCTCTCTCATACACAAACACATGGGCACCTGTCTGTAGCCACGGAAACAGCGGACCACTAAGCGTCCTGTAAGTCCTGTCACAGTGAGATGTCCTCCTCCAACCACCCCGCAGCGTTCCAGCCTCCTGTTTTAAACGATCATCCGTGTATCATAACAGATTAAGGCGGCGCAGAGCAGTGGGATTAGGCCTAAGCTAACCTTCATCCTCTCCCATCCTCACCTGCGTCTTACCAGGAGCCGTGAGTCAATCGGACCAGACCCACTCTGTACCACTCTGAGGCCCCTCATTACCAGGATTAAGAGAAACACTTTTGAGTAATTATTTTCACATCGGATAAACAATAAGCTTCCCCCGGATTTAGCCAAGCTCTTGCCCAACACCGCGGAAACGAGGAAGATCTTAGTGGGTTTATCGTGGTGTAACAGGGTGAGATCTGCCTAATCGGAAATCACCAACAAACAGGAAGAGAAAGAGAGAGAAAGAGAGAGAGAGAGAGAGAGAGAGAGATAGATTATTTAAAATGGAGAGAAAATGTAAACAAATTATGGAGATGGAGCTACTTGGTGAAGCAGATCCTATTTACATATCATATCAGCCAGGAGTAAAGATTTTTACAAAGAAACACAGAAAAATGTCTGTGATTAATAATAACTCATATTCCTGTCAGTTTTACGCTGACCTCCACAGTCAATCCACATTCTGCTAAAATAATGAAACTGAAATTCTACTGAAATCATGGATCATCAGCTCACATGGACTGCAGTGGCAGGCCGTCTAACTTTCACACGGTCTGGGGAAAACGTGATGCTGTGTTTGTTTGTTTTTCCTATCAGAAAGAGAACCCTCAGCCTGAGCTTGATTTTAGATATTATTTCAATCATACACAATTACAGAGTGAGATCACATCAGACGATCCAATTGTGAGCCAGATAACCTTTTAAGGAGAGAATTCCCACAGTGGGTTGACCTGCGACCTCTGACCTGACTGTTGCCAGCAATCTTCCCTCATACAGCTTCACACACACACACACACACACACGCACACACACACACACACACACACACACACACACACACACACACACACACACACACACACACACACACACACACAAACTATTCTTACGAATACTGTTTTTAAATATGCAAGGATTAACCATTTTATGGGAGTGCTTCATAACTTTGAAGTTATATTTCTTCACTGAAACTGGGAAAAGTAGATAACTAGTCAGTATTATGGTATAAATATGTAATTATCTACTAAGTCTGCTATGTCTAGACATTACGTAGTGAACACAGAATAAAGGATAATTTTATCCATAAAAAAATCATTTTTGTTGAGTTAAACTCCATAAAAGCTTTTTAACAGTTTTTTTAATCCTTCAGTATCACCATGGCTGTTTACAGAAGAGCAGCGCGCGATTTATGTGCACTGCTAATTTTCAAGCCCTCCTCAGGAAGTGTCGCTCTGCCTCAGACGTCTGCGGTCCCATCCATCCAGCTGTGGGGGGGGGGGGGGGGGGGGGCTCCTGCCTTGGCTCCTCCTACCCCGGGTCCTGAGCTGCCCCATCAGCCCCCACCAGATGTGCCTGTGCTTTGATGTGGACGGAGCCCGGGTCGGACAGGGCCCTCACCACCCCTCCACGGGCCCTCCAGCCAGCGCAGGGGCCCGGAGACGCATCACCCGTGGCAGGTTGTGCACGCCCGCACTCTCCCCGCCACAGCGTGGAGCCCCCGGTGATGAATGGATCACGGTTTGTCTGCTGCTGACCACACCGCTTGGAAATGACTTTGCTTGCAGAAGATCCTGGGTGTGCTTTGAGCCAAATGTGGCTGCGACTACGGGCTCTCAGTAACGGGTGGCCAATTTTAAGTCTGCGCCTTAGCAGTGTGTATCCAGACGGGGCTGAAGTAGCGTGGGGTGATTCATCACACGCTCACATGTCCCGCGGTTACTCCTTTGAAGATATTGATGCATCTATGCAGCTACTCCCTGTGAAGCACAAACCTCGTGAAGGATGTGAGCGTAAACTTAAAAATATTTAGAACAAGATTAACACCAAATCAAAGATTAAAATTACATTTGCTTAATGGCACTGCAAATAGTAATCGCATTTCTCCCCCTCTCCATCACCCCCACATTCTCTCTGTCTTCCTCATTCTCTCTCATCTGTTACATTTTTGCATGCAGGCTGTCTTGACACTCATCTGATCAAGATTATGTGATAATCTAGAGCTAATCTAGAGTAATCTGCCCCTCTCGGTTGCTTAAACAGGAGCCAGATGTGCTCAATAAAGCGGTAAAAATAACTGTTCGGGGTAAACTAATATTGAACGTCCCTCTCCAAACATCACCTTCCTGGTGACCCGGGACAGCAGGCAGTGGGTGTTTGTGTCTCCAGCGCGTATGTTCCCACTGACGGAGGAGAACGGAGCAGCACGCATGCTGATTGTTGCTTTAGTAAATCAGGCCCAGACAGAAACAACACGCAGCTTTTGGTTTTAGAGTTGAAAGAGAGTTAGACACTGAGGGCACCAAGAGGGAGGGGAAGAGATAGAGAGACACAGAGAGAGAGAGAGAGACACAGAGAGAGAGAGAGAGAGAGAGAGAGAGAGAGAGAGAGAGAGACTGGGAAGAAAGAACATATGAGAACATATGAGGGTGGCATTATCTAAATAAGGCTTTTATTTAAGGGCCTTTGTGTGACTTTTTTTCATTCACTTTCTTCTTTCTTATGACCACAACTTCCTTTGTTTTACAATTAAATCCAAAGTCATCTGACATAGTAGAGCAGCAGTGAGAGTGAGTGAGGTTCTCCATCACCACCCTAGCTCCATCACTAAACCCCGCTTATATATATATACACACACACACACACACACACACACACGCACACACACACACACACACACACACACATAGGTCATTGAGACCTACATGGAAATGTAAAAATATGATGAAGTCATGGGCTGCATGGGTATAAATGGATATGGACGTGGCTATTACTCTATTTTACATCTCTGGATACTAATGCTCATCCCCACCCCCACCCTCATCCCCACCCTAATCCCCACCCTCACCCTCATCCTCATCTCCACCCCCACCCCCACCCTCATCCTCATCTCCACCCCCACCCTCATCCTCACCCCCACCCCACCCTCATTCTCATCCCCACCTCCACCCTCATCCCCACCTTCATCCTCATCCCCACCCCCACCCTCATCCCCACCCCCCACCCTCATCCTCATCCCCACCCTCAATCTCATCCCCACCCTCATCCTCATCTCCACCCTCACCCTCATCTCCACCCCCACCCCACCCTCATCCTCATCCCCACCCCCACCCTCATCCTCATCCCCACCCCCATCCTCACCTCCACCCTCATCCTCATCCCCACCCCCACCCTCATCCTCATCCACACCTTCATCCTCATCCTCACCCCCACCCCCACCCTCATCCCCGCCCTAATCCCCACCCTCATCCTCACCCCCACCCTCATCCCCATCCCCACCTTCATTCATTCATCCTCACCCTCATCTTCATCCCCACCCTCATCATCATCACCCTCATCCTAATTGTCATCTTCATCCGACCCTACACCGCTATTATTAACATTTACTAATATTTCAGTTTAATTCCAAGCTGCAATTTAAATTCATTGAACAAGTGTCTGAAACCTTCCTGTCTAGACGGGGCTGAAAACTGCCCAACGCTGCAGGAAGTTGATGTGAAGCAGAACGTTCACAACTGTGTCCCAGTGAGCACAACGCCGAGCTGGAACCATCACTACATGAATATTCCTAATACAATTATGGCAGCATGACATTTACTGCAGCCTGTAAACCACTTTGGCCTCTGGACTCTGAGTCTGGGAAAACTCACACCTTTGGCCGTCTCTAAGGTGGCCCTGGCTAAGCCCATCCTAACACGTGCATGTGTGTGTGTGTGTGTGTGTGTGTGTGTGTGTGTGTGTGTGTGTGTGTGTGTGTGTGTGAGTTTTCTTTTTACCTGTTCCATATTTACACAGGAAGCGCCACACAGCCACACCCTGTCAGTCTGCCCCGGAGAGGAATGTGGGTAATTACGGTCAACAGACTGACGCCATCCCTTAACTACCAACCTCACACCGGGGGAATCTTTCAAGCACCATTGACACTGACACACAGGCTAAGCCCAACAAAGTAGCACAGAGCTTACTCTTTCCTGCATGAATAACCCAGTCATTTCTTGCCTCTTTCTTCCCGCGCACAATTGCATGTCTAGACGGAGCTTCTGTTTTTCATCCTGGTGCTTTGGGAAGACTTCAAACTCGTCTTCTCATTGCTAACTTCCCCCTTCAGCTACAGGTCTTCAGCGAGCGATATTCTCCACCTCGTCTTGCTACGCCTGCTCACGTGGTTGCTGGTCTCCTCCGCCGGACAGCACGGGTCCGGCCTTCTGATCGGACGCTCTGCTCCCTACTGGTCTGGGGTCAGCTGCTTGCGTCAGCACCAGACCTTCTGATTGTGCTGAGAGTCTGAAAAAAACTCCCAACACAATCCTTCCCCTTCCTCCCCTCTCTTTCCTTCTCTGTCTTCCAACGTTGTAAAACCGATGACAGCAGGTGTACTGTAGAAAATCATCATGAAGCACAACTGTGATTATCTTCACATGCGCTGGCGAGAACGTTGACGTCAAGGACATCTCTGAAAATGAGGACTGTGAAGTGTGAAGCCATTTTAGCAGTGGTAGCTGCAGATGTAGATATGGGAACAGCCCCAAAGGTAGAAAGGCGAGGGATCTGCTCTCCTTTACCACCTCAAGACAAGAGTATCAATCTCAGAATGTTTAAAAATGACTTCAGTTTAACCTTAAAGGATTTTCCCAGGCAGAGGGGGTCTGGGAATACCCCATGCACAGAGCCATCCTGTAGCCAACGCCCGTCAATATCCTGCCCGTCTCTTCTCCAGAGAGGCTCAGAGAAAACCCCACCTGCTCCTCTCCACTGATCCCAGCGCCCAGATTAGGGACAGCCGTAAGTTTGGCCTCATATTTTCAAAGGCTGGTTTGGAGTAATGAAGCATCACGTTGCTGTTTAGAAGCCAAGGGGCCCATGCACTTTGCTTTTAGGCTGAAATTCCTCCCGACAGCATTTATTGATTAAACGGTTTTCTTATTTGCTGCATGGATCTTGCTGCTAATTAAAATAGCAAGCGGTCATTAGCTTTGATGTGACAACATAAAGAAAGAGGGAAAGGTCGATGAGAGGCGAAATGTTGCTCACACTGTTACGTTGATGGCAGATGGGATTTTTCTTCACATTAAGGCTGACATCCTCTGGGGTGGAACTGATCGATGTAAGGCTCACAGTTTCATATGCACTGTCACCCTGCTTATGAAGATTTCAGCCAAACAGTAATCCACTGTCGCTCTCTCTGCACATCAGAAAATGTGCAGCCGTGCAGATGTGGAGGAATACATGACCGCTCAATAAAAAGCCTGGGAAAAAAAAAACCAAAACAAAACAGCACAAACGCTTCTGGCCTACATCAGCGACGTGAACTGGAAAAAACATGATTTAGAAAAGGAATGCATGAATTACAAAAGGAAACCGTCCTGTATAAAACAATTTTCCAGAGTGTAACCACTGCATGAAACATGCTTGTTCTGCACGGGTGGCTAAGTAAACAAACACAGGCAGGGAAGAGCACATCTGTAGCTGTACCCAGGACAGCAGCAGACGCTGGAGAACCGCACTGCCGTGAGCCTGCGTCCACAGGGAAGGGGAGGCTGACCAAGCTCTCCCCACCACGGGATGAATGAGGACACAGCTGTGCTGCAATTCGTTCATCCTCCTGACCCAAGCGTTAAAGGTGAACGCCAACATGGAGCTCTGCACAGATCGTCTCCGGCATCAGGCCCAAAGTTTTGAGTAGGAATGGAGACATTAGATAGTATTTGGGAAATGTCTGACAATGTGTTAACACGTTAATCAAGCCTTTGGAAGGTTAAGATGTTTCAAATGTGTTGAAAGAGCAAACTAGGGACAGTGGCCACCTCCTGTCCTGCGTCTTTTGTCCTTCATTCTGTTTCCCGTGTGAAGTCGGTGCGGGGACACGGTCCCCTGTCTCTCTGCTCAAACAGCAGCTGCTCCCACGATGTCTCCCAGAAGGCCGTGCGCTCACGGCACGGGACGAGGAGCCTCCGGGAGCCGCTCGCCAACAGGAATGAAAAATCTTTAATGTGGAGACACAGCTGTCCTCCCCTCGTTACTGAAGAACAGACCTGGTGCTTCGTCACCCCCTCCTCTTCCTCCTCTTCCTCCTCCCCCTAGCTCCTGTCTCTCCCCTGCTGAACGGCCCAGTGGCACGCCGGCCTCGTGGTGAAAGAAGAACTTTCACACAAATTAAAGTTTGTGAGCGTTCATAAACGCTTGCAGTTTATGAAGTCCACTCCTAAGCATGCTGGGAAATAGAGGCCTTAAAACACATACTTCAAAAGGGGACTTTTTTGTTTTTTTTCCAATTAAAAGCAGCACTCTCTCCGTTTTTCCTGCCTCTTTCAGAAAGCCCTGAACAAGATATTCTTCCCTGTTTCATGTGGATACAGGAAACACAACCTGCTTCTGAAATTATTTAGCCTGAAGTAAGAAAAAGCACACTTGCTATTTCTTACACATCGTTATTTGCGTTTCTTAGCCAAAGAGGCTGTTCCAAATCATTACTTACATTTTAGATGGCACTACAAAAATATAATACCCAGATAATGACCTCAATAACATAAAGAGGGCCCATTATAACCCCAGTACTAACTGTATTGCGTTACGGCTCAACCAGATATCCCATCTCATAAAGGAAACATAAATATAGTTTTCTCACTTAATCCTCTTACTGCAGGATCCTTGGAGCCTTTCAACATGTCTGATACATTCTCACTAAATGGGCATACTCGGTTATAATTATATTCTCACAAAAATGTGCACGTTCAGTTTTATTCTGTGAATGTTGAAATGAGGACAGAGGGAGAAAATCTAGCATGGAAACCTGACCTGGGTCGTGTAGGTGTTCGTTTGTGTAATGTGTGTGGTTTTGTCTTCTAAACAGTGTAAGCGACACAGTGAAAGCCAGCACTATAATCACCCCGAGTTGGGCCAACACGCCCTCAATCAGGGCTTCACACTCTTGTAAGGCACCAGAGGGAAAGACACAGCTCTCTGCTCTCAAACCGCTACATCACCAACTCCCAGACCGCACACTCGTTAAAATACGACTCAGTCACGTAACAGGACGGTCCCGTGACTATGTGGGGTGGCGATGTCTGAGCCCAAACACAACAAGAGGGAACCTTGTGAACGCTCCACGTGCGGAAACATGGGAGTGGGCGGAGGCTGTCACCACAGCAACTGCCAGAAACCTCCTGGAGTGCACTGTCAGAAGGTCAGTGAGGATGAATGGGGAGGCGGAGCCTAAGAGATCCTCTTGGTGTTGACTTTGGCATGTGGCAACACACAGAGTCCATCTCTCTCCACCATGGCGTCCTTTGTGCACACTGCTAGGAAAGGGAGTCTTTGCTGGAGTTTATGGGACTTTGGGTTGATCAGGATCTGATGTCATTCTGGTTGTGGTTGCACTGAATTACAGTCATTACAGATTAAATGGTCACCTTAGAGGAAGCCACTCACCTAATTGGCCAATCAATAAATTGTTGCCTTCACTAATTAAAACCATTTTCCATATTTTAATTAAAGACGTGAAGGTGCTTCCTTCACAGTTATGGGAGAATTAGGGGAGGAGGCATGAAAGGAGAAGCTTCAGATGCTTCTGAAGTTCGGCTGCGAAGAAGCAGCATGCTTCCTGAACTGCACTGCAATTACAAAACGCCTGTCAAAAAGGCCCCAAACCAAAGACTAGTGGGGATTCAATTACACAAGCGTGGGCTCAGAGTGTGCGTCTGCAGAACCACTCTGATCAGGACACTCGGGCTGGCCCGGGGGCTACGGTTACACTAGAGCATATGGAATTTGTTTTAAACATCAATTAATATTGGTGATTCATTCACTGCTGTACTGGATGGTTTTTGTTGCTTGGGAGGAATGAATGTGGGCTTGTAGCTCCTATTTAGCCCTGGTTAATCTTAATAATGTGTAACAAAGGGGGTCTCCAGACTGCACAATGCTAACACAGCTAACTGCGCACTCTGTTTATTAAACATTTTTCTACATATCAAACCCATGGGGAAAAGAGAATTAAAAACAGCTCTACGTAGAGTGACTCGTGAATATGGCGATAAATATAACAAGGATATTTAGGTTTGATACAACACAAAAATCTTAAAAAAGAATGAAGTAGTCATCAGTGTGAACCCAGGAAAGACAGAACATCTCACTAATTCAAACAAGCTGCTCTTTAAAACAAACTGCAAGACATGTCCTTTTAAATAAAAATAATGTTTTTTCATTTGAGTCAAGACAGATGCTCTTAGTGACAGTCCTCATTTGAGCTCAGTGTTAGAGCGCCATTGTTTGGCAGAGAGAAGTTGATTAAGTTCCCTGGAGAAATAAGTATATGTGCAGAAAAGTTCAGGGCAAATCAGCAAGACAATATGAACAAAAAAAACCTGGTCACACTACAACCCTGGGAGCAGAAAACGACAGAACAAGGTGTGTGTGTGTGTGTGTGTGTGTGTGTGTGTGTGTGTGTGGTTCCTGTTTTTTTGCATTTTGGTGGCACATTCTCCCGTAATTAAAGGCAAGACTTTTTTATATTTTGCACACATGGCAGGTCCTCTTGAAGACATATTTTTTAATCAAGAAAAATGTATGAATTTTTTTATTTTTTATTATAATAATAACAGACCAGTGCAAATACACCTGAAAATTACACACATCTGCATTTGTGTATGTGTGTGCATGCGTGTGCAAGCATGTGTGTGTGTGTGTGTGTGTAGTGTACCCCAGGGTAATATGGAGGAACGGTGTAAATCAGGCAGGTCAACCCCGCACTGTAACAGCTCCTTTGAGTCCGAGTACTGACCCTTTATAAACCCAGAAGCAGGAGAACACCCTTGCTAAGCATGAAGAGTTAAGAGTTAAGACTGATTCATATGTCTAGGGACTACATTATTCACTCTCTAGGGAGTCAGTGAGAGTTTTCAGGTCTTAACAGAAGGGGTCTAATGGCATTTGAATGGCTAAACATTTACTTTTTATTATCATTAAAGGATTTTTAAAGCAGATCAGGTAATTGATAGGTGCTCTAGTAGCCTGAATTAAGAAAGCATTTCCATATAATTAGAACATGGTCCAGCACAGAGATAAATGTGCTCCAATGAACAAGATGGTGGATTCATCAAAGAGGGGCCATCGTACAAGATTAGCGTCACATGCCCTGCTCGGCAGCCGTGTCCATCTCCAAACTCGTAATTATCATTGTGAAGCTCTCTGTTTTGCTCATGAAGAGTCTGTGTTTAGTGGTTAATGGCCTAATGACTTTAGCTAGAGGACGCTAGTAAAACCGCTAATGACAGGCTAAGATTTATGAGCGCCAAGCTAAGCTCTGCTAGCAGTTGCACATAAACTCAGCAGTCCCACAGCAGAGACTGTGGCCAGACAGAAACTCCCTCAGCTTTAACAGAGCAAGCTTGCTGCAAGCCTGCTACAGTTATGCATTAGCAAGAGCTGCAATATATTAGTGTGGAGTGCAAATTAAAAGAACTCTGATGAGGGATCTGACCAGAACTGAACTCTTCTGTTCCCTACTTACCCAACCCCCTCTTCGTCTCCACCTCGAAAGGTGGAAAAAGAAAATGAAGGTGGGATTAGTGGACCTAGTAGACCTCTGAATAAACCAAATTACTCTAAAATGGCTTCGCACAGCCTGCGCGAGGCATGCTTAAGATGACATTTCAGTTGTAGAGGTAATTTGCATCCTCTCTCGGATATTAAGGATTCCGCTGGCTGTTTTTGATTCGCTCGGCTCAACTCCGCCGTGAACGAGACGGACGGCCCTAATGAGGCCACAAGTCTCGCCAGTACGAAACAAAACGAGGGGGCGAGTGGCGAACCTGCCTCCCCGAGTCTGGACACGGAGAGGTTCTCAAAGCCGAGCGTGCGTGCCAGCCTGTCCACTCCTGGCCCCGAGCAGACCTCCAGCGCTTATTAAACACCCGCCTCGCAGCAAACACGTGTGTCTGTAATATCGGATAAATTAAAAGACAAAGATACAGCCAGCGCTGGAAGGAGAAGTGGTAGAAACGTCACTCTGCAGAGGTTATTGCATGCCCCTGCACATGGTAAGGTGTGGGTCTGCTGTGATCCTGTTGCTAAGATACTTGGCTAATACCACAGAAACAAGCCCATATAGCTAATCTAGAGGAATCCTTGCATGCTTCCACATATGTCTGGCAGAGTCTGAGCTCCATTACACACTGTCAGTCCCTCTCTACACGGGACTGTGGAGTTTCATTCTTTATCTCTATAAGCCTCCAGGATCTGAAAGAAATATAGAAATGTGACACACTTTTGCCACTATATTTGGTCACCACGCTCAATTTAAAAAGGATTACACTTTGCACGGCGGCTGTGTGAACGGGGGGGAGGAGGCAGTGATGAGGATGAGTGTCCTTCAGAGGTGAAGATCTAAATAAAACCCATCCTGATTGATAGGCCTGAAGCTGCTTCTGATCTCCATAAACAATGGGATTCAGCTTAGCTTCATGAGAGAGTTCTCGCGTTTCACACTCAGCTGATGTGAGGCGATGCTTTTATTTGTGTTCGCTATGCAGAGCGGCGCTATAAATACTTATAATGTAATAATGTTGTCATTAACACATTCTGTACTGTACTGATCGCACTGATTTATAACAGAATCAGAAGCAGAAACTTTGAGTTTCTTTTTACCTTCAAGTAATCTTAAAATCAACTTTATTAATTGTCCAGTAAATCTTTTTAAGCATTAACATTAGCATATCTAATAAATGTTGTTCAATTAAATACTGCCCAGAATATTCCCAACATGAAGTGTAAAATACGGAATTACACCTAAACTAATAAATCACAGATTAGGCCTACTATTAATCTCACAGCACAAGGTTACTTGCAGTAATGGGATGTGGTATAGAAGCATGACTGGGACTATAATACACAAAATCACAAAGTAATCCAGTGCAGTCAAGTGGTCCAACACTGGCATCTGTGTCTGAACACAGGAGAACGAACACAGGCTTGTGTTTTGGGTCAAGAGATTCAGGTTCAGATATGACACACAGGCTCCACTCTCTACTCCACCACCTGTTTTATAATATGAGAAAATAGTATGAATTTAATGCTTACATCTCTGAAGAGTCAGTGCTGGGGAGACGGGGTGAGTGTCAATGCGACCATAATCTTCCATATTTGAAAACAGGAAGAATTAGTGAGTTTAAATGTGATTTATGTAATGTTCCTTTTCTCACAAATGTAGGTATAAGGAACATAATTAGCAGCTGTGAAGAGAGTGAAGGCACTGCCCGTCCTAGTCGTGCATATGTAGACGAACGGCTTCCTGTGTGTGGGAGACCAGATCATCCGAGGAAGAGTGTGGCTTACAGCTGGCAGTGAGCTGAATTTAAAGGTAAAACCGCCCTAAGCTGGGCGACCTTCCACACGCCTGTTCAAGGTCACACCACACGGGGTCATTTCATTCACACATAAGGTCGAGCTCACAGAGGCTCAGTGGCACAGTCAGAACTCTCATACCTGCCTGTCAACCACCTGTGCTTGAAAATAGGAGTCTGTGTTAGAATTTAAGATTAGCTTCTAAAATTCACACTAAAACTGATAGTACTGCATTTTTAGATATAGATTCTGATGTGTCAATTTCACATTTAATTACATTGAAAAGAATATGTACTAATCCTTTTATCTGTCTGTCTGTCTGTGTGTATGTGTGTGTGTGTGTGTGTGTGTGTGTGTGTGTGTGTGTGTGTGTGTGTGTGTGTGCACGCATGTGTGTCAGTAACCACAAGGTTAATCATTTCTCTTGCAGTGAACACAGTTGTTATTGCAAAAGAGCACCCAGCACAGGTTCAATCAATGATGAGTGGAGCAGCAAGGGACACCTCACTCCCTTTCTCTCTCTCTCTCTCTCTCTCTCTCTCTCTCTCTCTCTCTCTCTCTCTCTCTCTCTCTCTCTCTCTCTTTCTCACACATACACACACACACCCACACACACACGTGTGCACATACACACACTCTCCCCTCTGCTCTCGTGGCTAGAGAGAAAGGCTTGTTTACTGCTGATGGCTAAGACTGCTGATTCCCATTCTCTGTAGTAAATGGCCAGGCGTGCACCAGATCAATAACCATCTGCACCAATAGCTCAGGCAATAACATTCAATAGCGAAAATCCATTTACTTTTACTCACCTTTCGTTTATTTCATTTTACCATAAGGACTCTGCCTGCGCCGAGTGCTTAGCATGGAACCCACAACACCGCATAGCCGCCTTAAGCTTGCTTGTGTTCCTTCACAAAATTGGTGGTTGGTAGTCGAGACTCAAAAGAGAGAGAGAGGGAGGGAGAGAGAGGGAGACAGTGAGAGGAGAGTAAGAGATGGAGCGATGGAAGCAAATGTAAAACCATTTTACTTCAAATGGGTAAAATATGACAATACATAAGTGTGCTGTGTGTCCCCTGCAGTATGTATGTGTAGTTGAAAATACATTTATTGTTTCTACTGTGCTCATATGTTGCTTTTCATGGCTCCCAGACCTGGGCTGTGAAATCTAATAGTTTATTTTTTCCCTTTCCTCTTGTAAAGAAATATATATATATTAATGTTTTCTTGTGTGCTGTCCATGTTTGTTTCTGAGGGTCTGGGTTGTGATGTTCTGGTAGTCTGGGGTGTTGGGGTGTGTATGTTTGGGGCTCTGGGGTGGGGTGTATATCTGGGAGTATGAGGGTTTTTGTGGACCTTTTGTGGTCTGAGGGTTTGAGGATGTGTGGGTCTAGGATTGTGTCGTTCTGGGGGATTGTGGTGATAGGGTCTGGGAATGTGTGATTCTGGGGGTTGGGGTGTGAGGGTCTGGGAGTGTGTGGTTCTGGACGGTTGGGATGTGTGGATTTCGGGGTGTGTGGATCTGATCTCTGCTGCTGCATGGTGGGCATTTGCCAAACATCTAACTCAGAGAAGAACTTTGGTTTACGTCTTCCTCAAGTCACAATACTCTGTGCAACACCTGGCCCATATCTCTTCCAACATCAGCTCTGTGTGTGTGTGCACATACATGTGTGTGTGTGTGTGTGTGTGTGTGTGTGTGTGAAGGAGTGAGTCTGGCTGACCTCCCTGTAACCCTGCTTCCATGGTCTGTCTCTCTCCGTCC
>NC_135221.1:3925719-3930719 GCF_052324685.1 Brachyhypopomus gauderio | reverse complement strand
TCCAGAGGGTCTTATATTTTTCTATTTTTATCAGTATGACAGTGTGTGTGCTCCCTGGAAATATGATGACATCATTACATCCTTCTGTTAAAACACAGTGATCCCTGCTTTTATTGTATTATGACTGCCAAATATCTCAGCATAAATGTGGCATAATTGGACAACACTTTGCATGTCTTTACAGCCGTTGCAAGGTTACATTGCATGTTCGAGGATGAAGGCCTGTGTGTATGCTATAGAATCATCTCAACACATCTGTCAGGACTGAACTCTCACCAGAACCTCCTGCTCCATCTAATTACCCAGTACAGCAGAGCAACTTCAAAAAAAAAAAAAGAAAAGAAAAGAAACAGGGATGAGGTTGAACTTTCATATATATTGATCTTAATTATTTGGGCTCTGGAGGGTTAAACAAACTCTGGCGTGGAAGGCTGTGTTTTCTCCAGCTTTACCCGGATTTGCCTCAGTTGATGTAGAGGTGCAGTGTGCATATAGTGCAGAAACAGCCTGGGGCACCTAGCTGAGGATTTGACCTGCTCTTGTAGCCGGGCTAGAGAGATCCAGACGGAGGGAAGGAGCGCAGGAGAGTTAGAGAAATGTGGAGGGAAGGGCGGAAAAAAACCTACATTCCCACACTCCCCGGACTCTGCTGTCAGGGCTGGATATACTTGTGCCCTTAAAGGTGAGTGTGTGTAGTGTGTGTGTGTGTGTGTGTGTGTGTGTGTGTGTGAGCGTGTAACAGTGAGGAGTGTGTAAAGTAGTTCAGACACAGCACAGCCCTGATAACGCACTGGTTCAGCTTTCACCTGCAAAAATTAAATATTAATAATAATTTTATTAGATGGAGTCATGGCATGCCCTGGTGAGGGAGACTCCCATCATTAGACAAAGTCACGCTAGGCTGCTCTGAACCATGAGGCAGGCCCTTGACCACTAAAAGGGAATTCTACATGAATATTAGTTTTGTTTGTTGTTGGAAGATCAGAGGGGTTATGGCGTAATCTCCACAGTCTCCACAGGGAGCCCCATGCTGTTTTCTCAGAGGTTATTTCAAAAGCAGATAAAACATGTCAGAAAGGCCTCCATTGTATTGTTGTTTCTCCTTTAAAATAGTCCAGAAAACCTTGTACAGTTTCTAAGTGGAAAACCTTTTCCTAAAGCAGCAGACACAGATTAAAGAACCAATCAGAGGTGAGCTTGCTAAGTTCCTGATATAAAGCAGATCTATACTGTAGCTCACAAAACAGGTTGTTCTTGTTACACATTTATATGATAAAAAATATCCTAACCCTAACCCCAGATTCTTTTCTTTACTTTTCCTTTTTATTTGCAATAAATCAAAAAATAAATTCAGATTCTGCAAAATTACTTCAAAACTGTCCATTCATATCACTAATCACTCATATCTCAGCCATAGTTATAAATATAACTTGTATATATATAATTTATTTATAAGTAATAAATAAATATTACTACTAATAATAATAACAATAATCATAATTACAACAATTTTACTGTTATATTTTAAAGTGTGAAACAAGGTTTAAAGAGTATTTAACATAAAGATATACTGCAACTAAGTAAAATACAAGCTAAAAATAAGAGAAATATAAAAGGAATATTAAAACATAAACTCGAAAATAAAGTACAGCAGTAATAAAAGTAGTGTACATTTGTTTGAACTGGGTCTGGAAGGTCAGGAGACGTGGGATCACTGGGATGGGAGGGGCGAGGTTTCGGAGGACCCAGTGTGATATGACAGCTCTGCCCACGTCCTGGGTGGGACCAGCGTATTACAGCTGGTGGACGCGAGAGCTTCTGTGGAAACAGGAATCTGAGGGTCAACAGAGTGAGAGAATGGAGTCACGTAAAAGACACTCGGTGTAGGGCAGTCATGGCCTGGTGGTTAAGGAACTGGTCTTGTGACCGGAGGGTCGTGGGTTTGATCCTCAGACCTGAGGCCATGACTGAGGTGCCCCTGAGCAAGGCCCTTAACCCTCAATTGCTCACTTGTATAAAAAATGAGATATAAATGTAAGTCGCTCTGGATAAGGGCGTCTGCCGAATGCCATAAATGTAAATGTATCCCAAAACCTGCTGTGAACAACACTGTTAGTCCATGCCCGAGCATTTGTGAACAGATGAAATATCAATTCACCTCTAAAAATTTGTCTGGGGATTCAAGAGTGTAAATGCTAGGGTTCCTCAGCATTCATATAATTAATTGTTACAATTATTATTATTATTTCTATGTTAAATTCTTATAGTAACCAGCCATTTCCAAGCCATGTTCACTCTCTCTCAAGGGTTCATGTGTGTGTGTGTGTGTGTGTGTGTGTGTGTGTGTGTATATATATATATATATATATATTGTGCAGACGAGTTCTGCTCTGGTCTGGCTATGGTAATTTGATCTGCGAATGCACAGATATTTGAACTGGAAGGAGTGGAAGATGTAAATGCGCCCTGTAAATCCCTGTGCAGTACACGCCTCGGCAGACAGTGCCGTCTAATATCTGCTGCTATGATTAAAAAGAGAAGGGGAGACTCCATGAAACAGCGACGGAGAGACCGGGGCCTTCCGCTAGACCTTGTTTATGCATGATCGTTTGAAATATGAAATTTAACAGAGAACCAATTTCCAATGTCACTTAAGGTTCAAAGCAATTTGCAATAATAAATGTTGTACATGCATTTTGCACAGGCTCAGGTTTCGCCTACGAGTTCTTATTCAGTGTGCATGTGGTGGAGTACAACATTATATACACAATTAGTCATTAAAAGGTTGACGTACACATACGTATGCTTTCACTCACTCACTCACAGATGCTGTATAGAGCAGTATTCTATATGTTGCTATTTAGCTATGAATTTCACTAAATTGAGGGTGTAAATCTTGTTCTGTTCTGAGACAAAAAAATTTCTAAATTCACTCCAAACCCATATTTTTGACCCCTGTGATTGTTTACCATATCTTCTATCAGAAGCAGGGAGCATATTCACTTCCTGGTCATGTCTAAAGGATTATTGAAGAGGCACTGTCACCAGTCTCACTCCTGTAAGAAGCACCTTTCTCATTTCTTCTGTTGTTTCTTTCATGCAGTAGGAGTGTGTATGCATGGTTGTCTGTAGGGGACAGTAGAAATGTGCTTGGTTTCTTGTGCACACAGGTGTGGTCCAGGGGCCGGACACGGCCCTCAGAGCCAGCAGTCAGGGGGGTCACCTGTGTCACCACACAACACTCACTCTTACGCTCTCACACCGGACCTAATGCCCACAACGAGAGGGAGATTTCTCTCCCAAACACACTGCATGTTCACTGCGTTCATTGCATCACACTAGAGACAGATCAGCTTTTCATTTTGGCAGTTGTAGGTAGTGTGCATTTGGCTGCCTGAAAATATATTAAGCATAAAATTAAAATACACTTTACCTGTCTGTTTGGCAGTAATGGCTTAATCTGAATGACTATGATATTTATTTGGAACTTCTGGTTCCTCTCAAGGGCAGCTTTGCGGTTTATGGTTCCCCAAGGGAGTGTAGAGTTTCCCGCTGGTCCGGGAGCCACTGTCCCTGGAAATAGCTCAGCGCCCCGCAGGTGTGAAACACAAAGAGAAGCGATGTGTCTGTGTTCTGCTATCCACTGCTGCCTATCAGCACAGAGCATCATTAGCGCGTCTAACACAGCATGTTCAGCCATCAGTGGACCCTAGAGTATTGGTCCAGTTAACGTGCAGCGATGGCTTTGAAAGCACGAGAGCGCATGTCTGGGCTGAAATAGGAGACATACACCCAGAGATCAGTGGGTGTTTTAAAAATATTCATCAGTCATATTAGCTGTTGTAACGCTACAGAACCAGCTAGATTCCTGCAGACAAAATAATAGTGAAAACCAAATATGCAGTCAAAACACAGACTGTAAACCAGCACAAGATGATTATTAAGATAAGGGGACATCCAAAGAGCTAAACTGGGCCAAAAAACGAACAGAACCAGAGAGCAATAAAGCAAGCACAACACAGCTAGGCAGATCCAAAACTCAGAGCTGAAAACAGCAGGTCATAAATACAAGCACAGAATACACAAAGCCCACTTGGATATTCTGGATAAACAGTGACAATATCTTATAACAGAGAATGGGAAGCAAACAGTTTATATATGTGTAGTGAAATCAGAAACAGCCAAAACAGTTTCATTTTCAGATGATGATGATCTGGAGAGATGATCTGGTTTTTGATTGGTCGATGATCGTAGGGTAAGGTCCTCCTGCTGACCCAGGGCTGTCTGGGAATTTGTGTTCTGATCTGCACATGGTTAATGGTATATATACAGAACTGCCTTAATCCTTCGTGGCACAGATTCAACAAGGTACTGGAAACATTCCTCAGAGAGTCTGGTCCATATTGACATGATAGCATCACACAGTTGCTGCAGATTTGTCAGCTGCACATCCACGATGTTAATCTCTCGTTCCACTACAACCCAAATGTGATCTATTGGGTTGAGATCTGGTGACTGTGGAGGTCATTCGAGTACAGTGAACTAGTCGTGTTCAAGAAACCAGTCTGAGATGACTTATCCTTTATCACATCCTGCTGAAAGTAGCCATCAGAAGATGGGTACACTGTAGTCATAAAGGGATGGACATGGTCAACAATACTCAGGTTGGCTGTGGCGTTGACACGATGCTCAATTGGTACTAATGGGCCCAAAGTGTGCCAGGAAAATATCTCCCACACCATTGCACCACCACCACCACCGGCCTGAACCATTGATATAAGGCAGGATGGATCCATGCTTTCATGTTCTTGATGTCAAGTTCTGACCCTACCATCCGAATGTCGCAGCAGAAATTGAGACTCATCAGACCAGGTGATGTTTTTCCAATCTTCTATTGTCCAATTTTGGTGAGCCTATGTGAATTGTAGCCTCAGTTTCCTGTTCTTAGCTGACTGCAGTGGCACCCGGTGTGGTCTTCTGCTGCTGTAGCCCATCCACCT
>NC_135221.1:3918219-3920719 GCF_052324685.1 Brachyhypopomus gauderio | reverse complement strand
GATTAGATTAAAAAGGTTTTTGATATCTGTGGTAAAAAAAAAAACCCTCTGTTTAAACAAAAATAAAAAAAAACTTTCCAAAATTCAATGCTTAGTGTAGAACTCCCTAGCAAACATGTCTAAGCGTTGCCATTTCAGTAGCAGTTGCCAGTAAATCCTGGCTGTGGATTTCCTCGCAAGCCCAGTGCCATGGGCAGGACACATTAGGAGCTGGTTACTTCCCCGGCTTGCACATGGTTTAGGCCCAAGACTCCAGCCACGGTCAGAGCTCTGAGATTCCCAGACGCTTAGAGGCCTATAACTCATGCCTGGCTGGCTCCAGAGAGCCACGCTCTCCTCCCGCCTCAGTCAGCGCAGACGTTCAAAGCTCTGCTGCAGGAGACAGATACAGAGGTGTTTTAGATAAGGCCCACCACGCATTAAAGGATTTGCCCTTTTAAAGTTACTGGGGATTGTTTTTTACTCTTCGGCTCCTTTTTTCGACTCGTACATTTTTCTCAGAGGCTGAGGAAAAAAAAAAGAGAAGAAAAAAGGTAGAAGAAAAGCAGCGAGTGTGGAAGAGGAAGAAGGCGACGTTAAGCACAGGGGTTTGTGGTCAGTTCCCAGCTCATGGAGGATCTGCAGGAAGGCTGCGGTGTGAAGGACGTTCAGGAGCAGAGATGATCTATGCTCATCAACAGCGGCCGCATGGCAGCAAGCGGGCGGAGAAAACCTCCCCTCTCCTCAGGTGGAGCGTTCAGACATGGATGGAGAGAGAGCAGACATCCCCAGACATCATCAGGCCTGGGAAAAACACCTGAGAAAAGCCAAGAACTGCAAGCCCTGTTAGAGCTGGGGTTTTCTCCACAACATAACAAAAAACACTCCACTACTTTTTAACTACTCGGGACACAGCGTATCAAGAATGAATCAATTCTGATTAGCAAGTTATCACGGGCCATACCACAGATCACATAATGGATAACAGACATAGATGAATTCCACGAGAAGCCAACAAAAATGCCAAACTAACAGAACTGTACTGTTTCAGAGATAAAGCTGACTTTTAAGAGGCTATATAGAATGCTGCATACGAGCACACACACACACACACACACACACACACACACACACACACACACACACACACACACACACAAGCATGCATAGATTTACGCTCCTATACACACCATGTGCTCATTTATGTGGTCTTTGATTATATCCACACACAAACGTTCGATTATATATGTCTGCCCACAGGAGTCCTTTAAATACATGCTCTCTCCTTCTCTCTCTCTCTCTTTCTATTTCTCTCTCTCTCTCTCTCTCTCTCTATCTCTCTCTCTCCTCAAAGACCTTTCCTGTAGCTCAAGGTCTTGCATCTCATGTTGCAGGAAGCCACTTCCTGTTTAAAAGAGATGTTATTTCTTAATTAAAATCACATAAAAAAAAACCAGTGAGAAAAGTCATGGTCCTGGATTTAATTGGTTGTAAAAACACAACAGAAATACTGAATTTATAAACCTTGATGGCTTAATTTAATTATATATATGTAATGTACTGTGTAATAAGAAACAACGCATTTATCTTGTGAGCAGCAGTGTTGGCTATCCCTAGCCTCAGCAGATGACACCAGTGCTCTAAAGTAGATTCTAGGGAAGCTGTTTGAATTTTACCTCTTAGCTTAATCTGTAAATTTCATATTTCTTCTAAATAAACTACTGTAGTCAGCTTAAAAAATCTTTGACGGTTGAACTCAGCCTTTGAGTTCCCTTCTGAGAAGAACTAGTTAGCTTTTCCCACAGATGGTGATTCATTATGCTAAGCTAATCTAAGTCTTCAGATTGTGGGCACTCAGAAGGGAGAAAACAAAGGCTTAGCTGGCAGTTCAGTTTTCCACCATTTTTCTGTCAAACTCCATATTACGCCGTAATTGTATTACATAACATTAGAACTGTCGGTTATGAAGTAAAGATAAACCTGTGTGTGTGTGTGTGTGTGTGTGTGTGTGTGTGTGTGTGTGTGTGTGTGTGTGTGTGTTTCAGATGCTGAATGTGATTTTGCTGTTTTCTTATCTAAGTTTCAGCATCAGTCACTGATACACAACTACTGCAACAAAGGCATGTGGAGAAAGAACATTAGTAATCTGAAACCAAAAGGGAATTTGACATGGTGTGTATGTGAGTTTAAAGCAATTCTGAAGCAATTACAAAGCAATTATAAAACAATTACAAAGTAAAACAGGAAGTTGCACAGAGGCCCACGGTGGAGTCACTCGCTGGACAGATGACAGAGACAGATGTGACCCTGGTGTGTAAGAGACGGACCCAGTGCAGGAGGCCAGCGTGAGTTGTGCCATGTGCATCAGATACATATATATATATATATATATATATATATATATATATATATATATATATATATATATATATAGCTATATTTTATCGACAATCAGAGTCTGAGTGATGTTTTTTGTTATAGTTTTTTTTCAGTCGATTTGGTCAGAATTGGTCGATTTGGT
>NC_135221.1:3818219-3913219 GCF_052324685.1 Brachyhypopomus gauderio | reverse complement strand
CCAGCAGTACTCTGTGTTAAGAATGGACCGAGCCCGCAGTACTCTGTTAAGAATGGACCGAGCCCGCAATACTCTGTGTTAAGAATGGACCGAGCCCGCAGTACTCTGTGTTAAGAATGGACCGACCCAGCAGTACTCTGTGTTAAGAATGGACCGAGCCCGCAGTACTCTGTGTTAAGAATGGACCGAGCCAGCAGTACTCTGTGTTAAGAATGGACCGAGCCCGCAGTACTCTGTGTTAAGAATGGACCGAGCCAGCAGTACTCTGTTAAGAATGGACCGAGCCAGCAGTACTCTGTGTTAAAAATGGACCGAGCCAGCAGTACTCTGTGTTAAGAATGGACAGAGCCCGCAGTACTCTGTTAGGAATGGACCGAGCCCGCAGTACTCTGTGTTAAGAATGGACAGAGCCAGCAGTACTCTGTTAAGAATGGACCGAGCCCGCAGTACTCTGTTAAGAATGGACCGAGCCCGCAGTACTCTGTGTTAAGAATGGACCGAGCCCGCAGTACTCTGTGTTAAGAATGGACCGAGCCAGCAGTACTCTGTGTTAAGAATGGACAGAGCCAGCAGTACTCTGTGTTAAGAATGGACCGAGCCAGCAGTACTCTGTTAAGAATGGACCGAGCCCGCAGTACTCTGTGTTAAGAATGGACCGAGCCAGCAGTACTCTGTTAAGAATGGACCGAGCCCGCAGTACTCTGTGTTAAGAATGGACTGAGCCAGCAGTACTCTGTGTTAAAAATGGACCGAGCCAGCAGTACTCTGTGTTAAGAATGGACCGAGCCCGCAGTACTCTGTTAAGAATGGACCGAGCCAGCAGTACTCTGTGTTAAGAATGGACCGAGCCCGCAGTACTCAGTGCTACACGTTCAGGTCCACCTCGACTGGTACATACTTTCCGAAATACATGTAAGCTCTTCTCTTTTTTATTATTTATAGAGATTTATAGAGCTGGAGTAAATTACAGTGGCCTTGAATAAGAAACCAAAATCATGTCCTCCAACAGACTGCTCCTGCATGGGCCAAGAATTACGCTCCTCAAGTTCTCTCCTCCTCCTCTCTTCTCCTCTCTTCTCTTTCTCTGTTTTCTAACTCTCTTCTCTCTCTTCTTTTTCCCAGGAAGGAAAAAAAGTAACAACATAGCTATTGAAACCTTAACAACGTACATGGCATAACTCTCCAGCACACACACACACATGGTGAAACACTATCATATTAATGTACCATGTCAACTTCACAGAGATAAATGTGTGTATAAAGTATAAATTGAAACATATATGTAAAAGCAACATAAAGAAAACACACACACACACATACACATGCACCCAAAATTTGGGCTAAGATTAGACGAACGAAGCGGTGTTCGCGTCACTGGACCAGCTGTACTTTTAAGTGGCTTGGTGTTAACTATCCAAACCGTTTGCTTTCAAAGCCACAGTCTTCACTCCCTACAAGAAACAGTGTCCCTGGCTTTTGGTGGGAATATTTTTTTACTCTTTCTCATGCGATGGAAAACTCATGGCCAACTCCAACAGTGGCGTCAGGTTGAGAACTTCAGCCGATCTTTAGCTGAAGTCTAAAGATGGTTTTCTCAGACCAACATTGTTTTGACACAACAACACCAAGCACATGAGCATTAGCTGGAAATCTGTGCACTTTGAAGGCTGTTATTACAGAGGGCCTGAATCATGCATATGTATGTGTGGTCAGTGTCTACATTTGTATCCTTGTTTCGTGTGTCTGTGCGTATGTGTGTGCATGTGCCTGTGTGTGTGTGTGCGCCTGTAAGTGTGTGTGTGTATGTGTGTGTGTGTGTGTGTGTGTGTGTGTGTGTGTGTGTGTGTGTGTGTGTGTGTGTGTGTGTGTGTGTGTGTGTGTGTATGTGTGTGTGTCTGGTAAAGGACCAGATGATCATGCCAGTCTGTCAGTACTCTGTCTTCAAACTGAGAAAAAATGAATGGAGTATCAGATCCAGAAGCCAGAAGAAAGAGAGATTGAGTGTGTGAGTGTGTGTGTGTAGTATGACAAGATCCTGAAGAAAGAGAGATTGAGTGTGTGTGTGTGTGTGTGTGTGTGTGTGTGTGTGTGTGTGTGTGTGTGTGTGTGTGTGTGTGTGTGTGTGTAGTAAGAGAGCAGTGATGGATATTCTACTTTCAACCATATCATCACCTCCAAGCATGTGCACCATGATGAGAGTGGGTGTGTGTTAGTGTGTGAAAGTGAGAGTCAGTGTGTATGTGACAGTGTGTGTGCGTATGTGTGTGTGTGTGTGTGTGTGTGTGTGTGTGTGTGTGTATCCTGAGTCCTGTTATCCTGGACTCCAGCCAGCCTATCCCTGCACTCATCAGTGTCAGCCTTAATAATTATTAATGGCGACATATTAATAAATGTAAATCATATTTTATTTTACTGTGCTTTATCTTTCTTTATATTGCAGGCTTTATTCAGATATCAGCTCTGAAGAAAATGACGGGAATGTTTCACAAGCAGTTATGGCTATTATAGGTATTAAAGGAATGACCCAATAACATAACGCCAGTGAAATTATAACAGTGTCCTTTTAGTTGACACAAATTAACATAAGACAAATGATACCTTCAAAACAAATGAAAATAAAATGCACCCTGCAATCTAAAATGAGCTGTTACCCCCATTACCCATTTAGGTGGCGACTATTTTGACCGAAGAACCATATGCTTTCTTCCTTTCTAAACCAGGGCACCTCAGAACAGGTCTGTCAGGGTCCACGCAACAGCCTGCCCTCCGTGGATGTCCTGCAGAGTTGACGTCCTGCAGGGTGGACGTCCTGCAGGCTGGACGTCCTGCAGGCTGCTGTCATGCCCCGGAGTCTCGCAGGTCTGGGAGCAGCGTTCAGAAGGGCAGTCATGACGCACAAGCCTGACGCTTGAGTTACATCAACCGTTTGAAACTGAAATCGAGCACGCAGGCCCTAAAACTGAGAAAGTCTCTCATTAAGACTCGCCCAGCACTGGGGGGATGTGTGCTGGAAGCCGAGGTGGTCGCCCCTCAGATCTAACCGAGGGCGGCCTTCCTCACGGCCGAGAGAAACTCGAGAGCCTACCCACCCCCCCCCCCCCGCCCCCCCCAGCCAGCACGGAGTCCGGAGCGTAAAGTCCTCAGCCGCACGCTTCACGTGGACGCCCTCCATGTCCGCACCACTCAGACAATGTCTTTAATGCTGCTGCAGACACAGAGGGGAAGGAGCTGATTTATGGGCGGGCATCAGAACAGTGAACAGTGGTGTAAGTGTGTAAAGTGTCTGAGTGTTTTCACTAGGGGATGAAGGTCAACAGACAACAGTTAAATATATCGTAGGTGTGATTCTTACTGTATGGAAACTGCTCAATACACTAATACAGATCTACATTAAGAGATTAGTTAACAGATTAGTTAACAACTTCTAAAGTACAGACACTCTTTCTTGATTAATAGGCATTTGAAATGCTGATTGTATCCACAGATGAAGTGGTTTATGATCTCAGTAAGGCACGCAGTGGAAGACCAGTTCAGTGTACATATCAAAGGCATGACCAGGGGAGAGAGAATGAGTGTGTGTGTGTGTGTGTGTGTGTGTGTGTGTGTGTGTGTGTGTGTGTGTGTGTGTGTGTGTGTGTGTGTGTGTGTGTGTGTGTGTGTGTGTGTGCGCGTGTGTGTGTGTGTGTGTGTGTGTGTTTGAATATGTAGAAGCAAAGGAGGGACCTTGTCTATCAGCATCTCTGTGTGAACGCATGTGTGTGTGTGTGTGTGTGTGTGTGTGTGTGTGTGTGTGTGTGTGTGTGTGTGTACTATACACGCGTATGTTTTAGTCGGTGGAGGGATCACGTCCATGCAGTCATGATTTATGTGAGACACTAGAGCATGTGTGTGTGTGTGTGTGTGTGTGTGTGTGTGTGTGTGAGAGAGAGAGAGAGAGAGAGAGAGAGAGACACTAGAGCATGTGTGCTTTTTGACGATGGAAAAAGAGAGGGAGGGTTTTAAAATACATACAGTGACGTTACAACTGCACTGTTTAACATTCACATGTTTTACATTTTCAGGCTCAGACAGAGAACATTTCATATCACACAGTGAGTCACCCTGCCCTTCCTCACCACCACACCACTCTTCTTCACCACCACACCACTCTTCCTCACCACCATGCCACTCTTCCTCACCACACCACTCTTCCTCACCACCACACCACTCTTCCTCACCACCATGCCACTCTTCCTCACCACCACACCACTCTTCCTCACCACCATGCCACTCTTCCTCACCACCACACCACTCTTCCTCACCACCACACCACTATTCCTCATCACCACACCACTCTTCCTCACCACCACACCACTCTTCCTCACCACCACACCACTCTTCCTCACCACCCCACCACTCTTCCTCACCACCACACCACTCTTCCTCACCATGCCACTCTTCCTCACCACACCACTCTTCCTCACCACCACACCACTCTTCCTCACCACCATGCCACTCTTCCTCACCACCACACCACTCTTCCTCACCACCATGCCACTCTTCCTCACCACACCACTCTTCCTCACCACCACACCACTCTTCCTCACCACCACACCACTCTTCCTCACCACCCCACCACTCTTCCTCACCACCACACCACTCTTCCTCACCACGCCACTCTTCCTCACCACCACACCACTCTTCCTCACCACCACACCACTCTTCCTCACCACCATGCCACTCTTCCTCACCACACCACTCTTCCTCATCACCACACCACTCTTCCTCACCACCACACCACTCTTCCTCACCACCACACCACTCTTCCTCACCACCCCACCACTCTTCCTCACCACCACACCACTCTTCCTCACCATGCCACTCTTCCTCACCACACCACTCTTCCTCACCACCACACCACTCTTCCTCACCACCATGCCACTCTTCCTCACCACGACACCACTCTTCCTCACCACCATGCCACTCTTCCTCACCACACCACTCTTCCTCACCACCACACCACTCTTCCTCACCACCCCACCACTCTTCCTCACCACCACACCACTCTTCCTCACCACGCCACTCTTCCTCACCACCACACCACTCTTCCTCACCACCACACCACTCTTCCTCACCACCACACCACTCTTCCTCACCACCATGCCACTCTTCCTCACCACGCCACTCTTCCTCACCACCACACCACTCTTCCTCACCACCACACCACTCTTCCTCATCACCACACCACTCTTCCTCACCACCACACCACTCTTCCTCACCACCACACCACTCTTCCTCACCACCACACCACTCTACCTCACCACCACACCACTCTACCTCACCACCACACCACTCTTCCTCACCACCACACCACTCTACCTCACCACCACACCACTCTTCCTCATCACCACACCACTCTACCTCACCACCACACCACTCTTCCTCATCACCACACCCCTCTTCCTCACCACCACACCACTCTTCCTCACCACCACACCACTCTTCCTCACCACCACACCACTCTTCCTCACCACCACACCACTCTACCTCACCACCACACCACTCTTCCTCATCACCACACCACTCTACCTCACCACCACACCACTCTTCCTCATCACCACACCACTCTTCCTCACCACCACACCACTCTTCCTCACCACCACACCACTCTTCCTCACCACCACACCACTCTTCCTCACCACCATGCCACTCTTCCTCACCACCACACCACTCTTCCTCACCACCACACCACTCTTCCTCACCACCACGCCACTCTTCCTCACCACCACGCCACTCTTCCTCATCACCACACCACTCTTCCTCACCACCACACCACTCTTCCTCACCACCACACCACTCTTCCTCACCACCACACCACTCTTCCTCACCACCACACCACTCTTCCTCACCACCATGCCACTCTTCCTCACCACACCACTCTTCCTCACCACCACACCACTCTTCCTCACCACCCCACCACTCTTCCTCACCACCACACCACTCTTCCTCACCACGCCACTCTTCCTCACCACCACACCACTCTTCCTCACCACCACACCACTCTTCCTCACCACCACACCACTCTTCCTCACCACCATGCCACTCTTCCTCACCACGCCACTCTTCCTCACCACCACACCACTCTTCCTCACCACCACACCACTCTTCCTCATCACCACACCACTCTTCCTCACCACCACACCACTCTTCCTCACCACCACACCACTCTTCCTCACCACCACACCACTCTACCTCACCACCACACCACTCTTCCTCACCACCACACCACTCTACCTCACCACCACACCACTCTTCCTCATCACCACACCACTCTACCTCACCACCACACCACTCTTCCTCATCACCACACCCCTCTTCCTCACCACCACACCACTCTTCCTCACCACCACACCACTCTTCCTCACCACCACACCACTCTTCCTCACCACCACACCACTCTACCTCACCACCACACCACTCTTCCTCATCACCACACCACTCTACCTCACCACCACACCACTCTTCCTCATCACCACACCACTCTTCCTCACCACCACACCACTCTTCCTCACCACCACACCACTCTTCCTCACCACCATGCCACTCTTCCTCACCACCACACCACTCTTCCTCACCACCACACCACTCTTCCTCACCACCACGCCACTCTTCCTCACCACCACGCCACTCTTCCTCATCACCACACCACTCTTCCTCACCACCACACCACTCTTCCTCACCACCACACCACTCTTCCTCACCACCACACCACTCTTCCTCACCACCACACCACTCTTCCTCACCACCATGCCACTCTTCCTCACCACCACACCACTCTACCTCACCACCACACCACTCTTCCTCACCACCACGCCACTCTTCCTCACCACCACACCACTCTTCCTCATCACCACACCACTCTTCCTCACCACCACACCACTCTTCCTCATCACCACGCCACTCTACCTCATCACCACACCACTCTTCCTCACCACCACACCACTCTTCCTCACCACCACACCACTCTACCTCACCACCATGCCACTCTTCCTCACCACCACACCACTCTTCCTCACCACCACGCCACTCTTCCTCACCACCACACCACTCTTCCTCACCACCACACCACTCTTCCTCATCACCACACCACTCTTCCTCACCACCACACCACTCTACCTCACCACCACACCACTCTTCCTCACCACCACGCCACTCTTCCTCACCACCACACCACTCTTCCTCACCACCACACCACTCTACCTCACCACCACACCACTCTTCCTCACCACCACGCTACTCTTCCTCATCACCACACCACTCTTCCTCACCACCACACCACTCTTCCTCACCACCACACCACTCTACCTCACCACCACACCACTCTTCCTCACCACCACACCACTCTACCTCACAACCACACCACTCTTCCTCACCACCACACCACTCTACCTCACCACCACACCACTCTACCTCACCACCACACCACTCTACCTCATCACCACACCACTCTTCCTCACCACCACGCTACTCTTCCTCACCACCACACCACTCTTCCTCACCACCACACCACTCTTCCTCACCACCACACCACTCTTCCTCACCACCACACCACTCTACCTCACCACCACACCACTCTTCCTCACCACCACACCACTCTACCTCACAACCACACCACTCTTCCTCACCACCACACCACTCTACCTCACCACCACACCACTCTACCTCACCACCACACCACTCTACCTCATCACCACACCACTCTTCCTCACCACCACGCTACTCTTCCTCATCACCACACCACTCTTCCTCACCACCACGCTACTCTTCCTCATCACCACACCACTCTTCCTCACCACCACACCACTCTTCCTCACCACCACGCCACTCTTCCTCACCACCACGCTACTCTTCCTCACCACCACACCACTCTTCCTCACCACCACACCACTCTACCTCACCACCACACCACTCTTCCTCACCACCACACCACTCTTCCTCACCACCACGCTACTCTTCCTCACCACCACACCACTCTTCCTCACCACCACACCACTCTTCCTCACCACCACACCACTCTTCCTCACAACCACACCACTCTTCCTCACCACCACGCTACTCTTCCTCATCACCACACCACTCTTCCTCATCACCACACCACTCTTCCTCACCACCACACCACTCTTCCTCACCACCACACCACTCTTCCTCACCACCACGCCACTCTTCCTCACCACCACACCACTCTTCCTCACCACCACACCACTCTTCCTCATCACCACACCACTCTTCCTCACCACCACACCACTCTTCCTCACCACGCCACTCTACCTCACCACCACACCACTCTACCTCACCACCACACCACTCTTCCTCATCACCACACCACTCTTCCTCACCACCACACCACTCTTCCTCACCACCACACCACTCTTCCTCACCACGCCACTCTTCCTCACCACCACACCACTCTTCCTCACCACCACGCCACTCTTCCTCACCACCACACCACTCTTCCTCACCACACCACTCTTCCTCACCACGCCACTCTTCCTCACCACCACACCACTCTTCCTCACAACCACACCACTCTACCTCACCACCACACCACTCTTCCTCACCACCACACCACTCTTCCTCACAACCACACCACTCTACCTCACCACCACACCACTCTTCCTCACCACCACACCACTCTTCCTCACAACCACACCACTCTTCCTCACCACCACACCACTCTTCCTCACCACCACACCACTCTACCTCACCACCACACCACTCTACCTCACCACCACACCACTCTTCCTCACCACCACACCACTCTACCTCACCACCACACCACTCTACCTCACCACCACACCACTCTACCTCAGCACCACACCACTCTTCCTCACCACACCACTCTTCTTCACCACCACACCACTCTACCTCACCACCACACCACTCTTCCTCACCACCACACCACTCTTCCTCACCACCACACCACTCTACCTCACCACCACACCACTCTTCCTCACCACCACACCACTCTACCTCACCACCACACCACTCTTCCTCACCACCACACCACTCTACCTCACCACCACGCCACTCTTCCTCACCACCACGCCACTCTTCCTCACCACCACACCACTCTACCTCACCACCACACCACTCTTCCTCACCACCACACCACTCTTCCTCACCACCACACCACTCTACCTCACCACCACACCACTCTACCTCACCACCACACTCTTCCTCACCACCACACCACTCTTCCTCACCACCACACCACTCTTCCTCACCACCACACCACTCTTCCTCATCACCACACCACTCTTCCTCACCACCACACCACTCTTCCTCATCACCACACCACTCTTCCTCACCACCACACCACTCTTCCTCACCACCACACCACTCTTCCTCACCACCACACCACTCTTCCTCACCACCACACCACTCTCCCTCACCACCACACCACTCTCCCTCACCACCACACCACTCTTCCTCACCATGCCACTCTTCCTCACCACCACACCACTCTTCCTCACCACCACACCACTCTTCCTCACCACCACGCCACTCTTCCTCACCACCACACCACTCTTCCTCATCACCACACCACTCTTCCTCACCACCACACCACTCTTCCTCACCACCACACCACTCTTCCTCACCACCACACCACTCTCCCTCACCACCACACCACTCTCCCTCACCACCACACCACTCTTCCTCACCATGCCACTCTTCCTCACCACCACACCACTCTTCCTCACCACCACACCACTCTTCCTCACCACCACGCCACTCTTCCTCACCACCACACCACTCTTCCTCACCACCACGCCACTCTTCCTCACCACCACACCACTCTTCCTCATCACCACACCACTCTTCCTCACCACCACACCACTCTTCCTCACCACCACACCACTCTACCTCACCACCACACCACTCTTCCTCACCACCACACCACTCTTCCTCATCACCACACCACTCTTCCTCACCACCACACCACTCTTCCTCACCACGCCACTCTTCCTCACCACCACGCCACTCTTCCTCACCACCACACCACTCTTCCTCACCACCACACCACTCTTCCTCACCACCACGCCACTCTTCCTCACCACCACTCCACTCTTCCTCACCACCACGCCACTCTTCCTCACCACCACACCACTCTTCCTCACCACCACGCCACTCTTCCTCACCACCACTCCACTCTTCCTCACCACCACACCACTCTTCCTCACCACCACACCACTCTTCCTCACAACCACACCACTCTTCCTCACCACCACACCACTCTACCTCACCACCACACCACTCTTCCTCACCACCACACCACTCTTCCTCACCACCACACCACTCTTCCTCACCACCACACCACTCTTCCTTACCACCACACCACTCTTCCTCACCACCACGCCACTCTTCCTCATCATCCTCACCTACGCTGCTATTCCAAAAGACACAAATAAATAAAAGACAAATAGAATACATACATTAAATTACATGCTCTGACATCCAGGCCTAGATAGATAGATAGATAGATAGATAGATAGATAGATAGATAGATAGATATAGGGAGAGAGAGAGAGAAAGAGAGAGAGAGAGAGGGAGAGAGAGAGAGGGAGGGAGTGAAAAAGGGGATTGTTTCTTCTTTCGGCCTGGCGCTGATGATCCACAGCCAGGTTCCACATGCCACAGCTCAGAGGAGCTCAGTGAGGAGTGGGTGATTAATAGAGGTGAGGACGGGCGACAGATCGGGGAGAACCTGTACAAGATCTCTGCCAGCTTGAACACAAGACCTGCTTCTCACACAACACTCCACACATACCTCCATGCTTACTGTCCTCTGGTCATTCACATCCACTACAAACAAAACAAGCAAGTTATTTCTGGTTGTTTTGGTTCTTGGTACCATTTAGCTTATTTAAAATCTGTTGATTTTAGAAAATTTATTGCAGATCTCCTCATATGTGCATTAGAATGACATATGGCTGTGCTGTGGCAATAATACAGTGTTTTATACACTTTATCATAGTAATTCAATATTTCTAAGGATTTAGTTCAATAGCACATGTCCATGTTTAAACACTTCTTTCAGCCTTTCAATCTATGTAATAAACCTGTCTGACAATGTTTTTGTAAATACCTTTAGCATGCAATGAAGGCTCCAGCAAGCTTCCCAGTACCATTTAATGTGTTCCGTACCACCCCAAACACTTTGCCCATGTTTATTTCAATAAGGACATTTTGCCTACGACAAATTGTTGATGTAACAAGGATGATGTTAAGACGACCTTGTGGCAGAAATGGTAAGAGGAGTGAAGTTCAATTGAGCGATGAGAATGATTCATTATCGTTATCATTATCATTCGTTATTCATTAACATTATTATTCATTATCGTTATTGTTCATTCATCTCTATTGATGACCATCATAAGTTGGAGAGTGCTCCAATGTCTGGTGTTTTATGTTCAATAATAAAGATAAAATAAACGAATGTGCAAAACAGAAAAGGTTCATAAAATAATTGAGACTAAAGAAGCAACAATAACATAGTTTTATGTTTATACTCTAAAAGATCCGACACAGTGCTTTATTTCATTATTGTGAAGATATATAAATTACGTGCGTTTGTTAGTTTATTAAAGCAGAGTGTGGTGGTGGTGGTGTTTATTATGTGAGGGTGGTGTTTACTGTGTATGAGCGGTGTGGTGTTTATTATGTAATAGTAGTGTGGTGGTGTTTATTATGTACGTGGAGAGCATGGTGGTGTTTAGTATGACAACATTGTGGTTTCAATTATGTCATTGGTGAGTATGGTGGTGTTTATTATGTAAGTGGAGAGCTGGGATTTATTATGTAAGAGAGAAACATGTCTATGTTGCTGTTATGTAAGAGTGCACCATGCTGGTGTTTATGTAAGCATAAAACTAGATGTGTGTTCAACTAAGGATTTTCATAGTCGAATCTGATTCGTCAGATTTTCCCTTTAGTCGACTAATAGTCGAATCTGGTTTTTTATCTAGAGCTCCTTAAACAGGATCCCGTTCTCATTCAGGACTTTTTTCCACTTCAAAGTAAAAACCTAAAACACTCAGATAAATGATTAAACATGGTAGGTTGGCTTTATTCAGCTTTTATTCATTTACTTATTTATTTTTTAATGAAACGTTAGATAACATTAACAAAAAAAGGTCACTGTCAGTGCACATATCGAACTTTGTCAGATAAAATGTCAAAAATATTTTAAATGAAATATGCCTGCCTGGAAATATATTTAAAAAATGCCACACAACAGCAAAAATGTTATAAGTAAAGTTTCAATTAACGGGGTTTAAAAAGCAAACAACAAAAAATGTTTATAGGCCTAATTGCCTATAACGCACCGCGACGAGACGACACGACCAAAACGACAAACGGCTGAACTGGTTTTTTTTTTCGTCTTACGCGTTTTAAATGGTATGCCATGTTGGTTGTTGTGTGAAATGAAAGATGTTGATGACATAACTTGCACTTTCCTTTTTTTGATTCATCTTTATCTTTTTCAAAATACTCCCACACTTTTGAAATTTTTTTTAGTAATCTCGGCAGATGCTGCGTATCCTGTAGCGTGTTCAGCTCCGCTCATTTGGATTGTAGAACTGCAGGGTGTGATTTATTAATGTATAGTAAGGAAGATGCCTATTGTTAATGCGCACACATCATTAAAAAATATTTATTAACAGAAATTAGGATGATTTTATTTGACAAAAGGCTATATTTAACGAAAAACAAAGACATTTCATGTAACAACCAATTCTTAGCAGCATCCTTGGGCACCCCCATGCAGTTAGAATGGTACATTCGACTATGACGTTCATAGTCGACTAGGGGGTCTAGTCGACTGTAGTCGAATCAGCGACTATTGCAGGTCACCCCTACATAAAGCACTTCATATATAGGGGCAAGAATTATATATTGTGGTGATTTAATATGATTCATATATAAAGGACAGCATAACCCATTTATTATTTAGATAAAAATATATTTTAAATGTAAGCATTTTAAACAAAATTTAGACTGGTGTATAAAATATAAAATTATGATCATGGTGATGTTTCATCTAAGGGAAGAGCATGACATGACACATTTGTTGTATAAGTGGAGACCATTGTGGTATTTAATATACAGGACATGAGTGTGATTAATAAACTGTTTAAATGGTTAAATGCTGTTTGATATGTGATCTGAAGTATTGATAGAGGTGTAATATGAATATTGGCCACATTGCAGAGTTTTATGTTAATTATGAGATGGTGGTGTTTAATATGTAAATTATAAGATGGTGTTTGATATGTAAACAAAGCATATGGTGGTGTTTTAAATGTTAATTAAGATCATGGTGGTGTTTACAATGTAAGGGGGGAGCACGGTGGTGTTTAATGAAAAGCTTGTCAACCATCAGTTCACAGGGTCTTGTTAAATGTCAGGTGTGGCAAATGTGACTTCAAGGGAATCCTAATTTAATTTTAAAACCCCTACACTGAACAATCTCTTTCAAAAAACAGAAATGACATATTACTTCTCATTCACTGTTATAGAACACATTTGGAAATGTCACAACCTTTTATTAATTTTCAAAATTGAATTAAAAATGACAGAAACGCCTCCATCCCCACCTCAAATATCGGCTCAATATTGAATTCAATCAGGAGCGGTTCACAATTTTAAAAAGCACCTCCCTCGCCCTCCTTGGCGTGTGGGAACGGGGGCGACGGCCATGACAACACCGCTGTGTGTCAGCGTGCGGTAGGCTGCAGCTGTTCACAAGCCCCGCCTCCAACCTTCACGGGAGCGAACTAAGCTAGGTCAGGAAATACGGTTGTGTAAGTGGCGGGAAGACCGCGTCCCCCTTCTGTTTGCCCGGGTACGCCTGCGTGAGATTTGTGTAGTGTACGGCCGATTCTTTTCGTCTTCTCGCGTGTCTACAGGGTGGGTGTAGTAATGGGTGTGGCATTTTAGTGGGAATGTTTAAATGTGACTCTCACTACGGGGAAAGATCTCTCAGTCTACCCAACATGCTTCTCTCTGAAAATCAACTCTAGGCTCCAGTAAAAAACCAAAACAAATATTTGTCACCAGCTGGGCTTGAGTCACTACTGACCAAGTGTGACTCACGTGATCCACTCTAATGTCTGGTGACTCACGTGATCCACTCTAATGTCTGGTGACTCACATGATCCACTCTAATGTCTGGTGACTCACGTGATCCACTCTTAACATCTGGTGATTCATTTCATCCACTATAAAGGCTCAGAAGCACCATGTTTTTGGAATGACTACAGGTACTACAGAGTTACTACTGAGTGTTTAAACCAAGATCAAGTTTAACGAGTCCTTTCCAAAACTTTCCCACACTGGCCCACTTGTAGCGCTGTGTGTTTTATGCACATTTTGGTAGAGTAGTGCTGCATTATGGGGTACAGCAAGTATTCTGTGACAGGCTAGCCTGCCTCTCCTCTGTTTGCATTGTGTGTGTTTTGTGCTTCTGTTGTGTGTGTGTGTGTGTGTGTGTGTGTGTGTGTGTGTGTGTGTGTGTGTGTGTGTGTGTGTGTACATGAACGCGATGTCTTAGATGGCCATGCTGTAAATTCGTTCTATAATTACTTCATAATATGGTGTTTTTTCTATAATGATATTTTATATTATTGTTGTACATGTGAGTGTATATGTGTTTGAAAGAAGAGAGAGAGAAATAGAGAGAGAGAGAGAGAGAGAACAGAAAGAAAAGAGAGAGAGAGCGGGAGAGAGAGAGAAGAAGGTAAGAGAGAGATAGAGTATCAGTAGCAAGAGCCTGTTATGGCGGCCAGTAGGTCTGAATAAGCAGCAGTAAGTGGGAAACTGCAGATCCCAGATCAGCTCCAGCTGAGCTCGTGTCAGTTTGGCTTCCTTGGCTTTCCTACTGGAGCCCTTTAAACCTTCTTCCTTCTTTCATTTTACTGGCTCTTTGTTTTTTCCTCTTCTCAGTGTAAAATGTCTTTCATTCTGATGCGTTGTGATCCACAGACTGTTCAGATGTTGACCAGTAGTCCAGGTGCTGTCCACCTTGCTCATTACAGTGTCATACATAAGGACTCAAGTCTCTTTAACCTGTTTGTTTACATTTTGTTGCGTTACAACCTGGAATTCAAATGAGCTTAACTGCACAAGCATTCATCTCCACTGCCGTAAAAAAGACCTAATGTAGTTCTGGTACAACCAACTGCCGTCAGAGTCTCCTAATTATTTGAATAGAATCTACCTGTGTGCATTTACATGTCATATAGTGTCAGTTTAAATACACCTTGTCCAGGAATATAGAGCACACCTGCACAAACATCATGAAAGTAAAAGAGCTATCAAAACGTCTGGAACAATATTATTGATGAGTATTGATCAAGGTGTAGTTTTGAACAAATATCCAAAAAGTTGGAAATTTCGACAAAGCATTTAGACAAATAAACACCAGTATGCTCTCATAATAAACACCACCATGCTCTCAAAAGAAATACTACTACGCCTTTCTAATAAACTCCACCATGCGCTCCTTATAAAGACCACCACACTCCCATAATTAACACCACCATGCTCTCAAAATAAATACTACCACGCCCCCTAATAAACACCACCACACTCTCCTAATAAACACCACCACACTATCCTAATAAACAACACAGTGCTCTCATAATAAACACCACAACACTCTCATAATAAACACCACCATGTTCTCATAATAAACACCACCGTGCTCTCATAATAAACACCACCATGCTGTCATAATAAACACCACCATGTTCTCATAATAAACACCACCATGCTGTCATAATAAACACCTCCATGCTGTCATAATAAACACCTCCATGCTCTCATATTAAAGGATATGAGAGCACATGTCAGTCTTCTGGAAGTATTCAACACCAGCACACTCTCCCCTCATTTTTTAACATCTTATTTCTGCAAAAGAAGAGAAGGAAGCTGCCAGAGTTTGAATTCCCTCCTTTTCCAAGTCTGACATGGATATTAGTTTTCAGTGGTAGGTTGAAGTATGTGGAATACTTAAGTATACGCCTGCTATGGTAGGATTTTAGTTGGATTTGTATCTACGTAATTGTTCCAAGTTATTGAGAAATACTTTGGTCCTGTGTTTGAATTTAAATATTTCTATGGTGATGTTCAAACCTCTGTCAACACACATGTTTTGTGGGCAGAATAATTTAATGGAGTCTACTGTAATCTTTGTATAATAATCATTCTTTTGAATAGGAATTCGTCAGATTAAATCTGTCTTGACGACGAGGCTCTGTCTTCTCTGACTAATGAAAGTAATGCCACACACTGACCCAAAAAGCACTAAAGATAAATGTGTGTGTTGTATGTGCTGCCTTATTTCACACATACACACACACACACACACACACACACACACACACAGGTTGGCAGGCCAAATCGTTGCTTTAATTTTGCTTTGGAGGAGATTTGGGAGAAGATCGGTGACACTAAGCCTGTGACTTAACCCCCACACACACTTTTCACACATAAGGAAAAAAAACTGCACAACAATGCACACATACACAACCTACTGCATGAACACACTGATCGCCGCCCTCTACCACACACAAACAATCACACAAACACACATTTATCCTTCCATCATCCCACAATACAGACACAGCTAGCATAAGCAAATAAGTGCTCGGAGGTCTAAACACTTGCAGTATTGAACAGGAACTGTGTCCTTTGAATGACAGACAAGCCCACCAATAGAAGGAGGTTCTCCCAGTCCCACCCGGGACCCTCATAACTTCTGTCTGTGGACTTGTCCTCCATGTGTGTACGGGGGCGTGAAAAATGAAAAAGAGCAGAAAAAAAACAGACGGAGGGAACGAAAACCTTTCTGAAATGTGAGCTGAGGTCCACCTGTCTGTGGGCTGGGTAGACATGGTGGGGTGCGGGGGGGGAGGCTGAAATAAAGTCCATATGAAAGCACAGCGACCATAACCTTCTCGTTCAGGACCCATACGACTCAGCCAGCTGTCTCTCAGTGGCCAGGCGAGCCCAGGGAACTCACTCCCAGATCACTCCCTTATTCATTACCCATGTAGCAACATGCAGCGAAAGCCAAAGAGCCACAGAAGTGAACATAGATCACGCACTCTCCATCACTAGCACTCGCTCGGAACACTCTCCTCCTGATTTCATGATGCAATGACACGGAGAGTGCGGGTGAAAGACGATGGCACAGGCAGTACGGGTCAAAGATCTTATTTTTTACATCCTGAACAAGATTGAAATAAACACCATGTTCTTTAGAGATCTCACACTTGCACACACACACACATACAAACACACACACCGATAGCTGAGACACATGCATTTACCCAATAGATAGGATTAAAAAGCTTAAATAAAATTGAGAGATGTTTACTCATGCATATCTCACTCTCCAACAAGAGGAAAACAGGTATTAAGACCCAATCAGGCTTCGTCAGGGCTCGCCAAGTCCTAGAATGGCTGTCTGGGGACGGTGTCTCAGAAGCCCGCGCCCAGCTCTGATGGATGTGTGAGCTGGCCTACATACAGAAAACATTATTAGCAGTTTGGTACAGTAATTAGTCAATTGGACGTGTGCTTGTGTGACACTAATGGTTTGGCAGTTTAACAGTTAAAGCGGATGACAAATGGATCGTTCATGGAGTTGTGAGAGGAAACTGATGCTTTTTTATAGAAAAAATGTTAAAACAAAAATAATTAGTGTGAACTACAGCCTAACATTGTTATAATGTATTTACATCACTGTAATGCATTCCAGTCATTTTTATTTATATAAAACAGTACATTTTTATTCATATATTCAATCACATTTTTTTTGTAGAAAATAAAAAAATCCATTAAAAAAATAACAAAAATAGGTTTGGTATTAAACTGTTGGAACACACGGAAAATTCTTTTTGCTTTTGTTTATGTTTTGCTCACGTGTAATGTGTTATCTTTATTTACTTGTTTGTTTTTTTATTTATTTTCCCTGTTTGCCACCTGGGCCATTTGATCTGTTTGGAGAACAGTCGGGTCAGGCTACACTTTGCCATCCTCCTGAGTGGAAAATCTCGAGGGCGGCGTTTTATTTTCCATCTGGTTTGGAGGGGATTACCTGCGCTTTGGAAGCTTGCTCATCCGTCGCTCAGCCTCGCCTCCCCCTGCTGCCTCGTGGAGAAGTCTTGTGGCCGGGGCGTAAAGTACCCATCATTTTGCAGCTAAACACCCCTCTGCTCCTGCCAGCGTCTCCTCCTCCCTCACATCGCTCCTTTCCTCTCGCTTCAGATCCAATGTGTTAATAAGGGAAAATTCTGAATAATTCAAGCCAGTTGTCTGGCTCCCAGAACCAGCCATTAGAGCTCTCTCCACACCCTAATGAAAGTGTTCATTACTGTGAAAAGAGACGGGATGCCTCGCATTCCGCTGCAGCTATTGGCAAGCGTCTGACAGAGCTGTATCTCAGCGATGGTGACATTATTATTTTTTTGGCATGGAACAGGCGGAGAGGGGTTTGTGGGGGCTGTCGTTTTCTGCTCTCTCACACTGTCATAACTCATGGTGCTTCAGACCTTCTCTTTCTCTAGCCAGCAGCTCGGCGTGCTGGCCCAGATCCCCTACGAGCGCAGACGCAGACCAAACGCTGTTCAGACTCCAGTCGATCCGACGGGGCTCGCAGCTCAGAACCAGTCAGTGGCCCTTATGTTGATGAAAAGCAATGAAGGGCAGGTTTTAATTAGTTCAAGACTTAACTTCTAGCAGATTTAATAAAGCCCCAGAATTTCGCTGGGACTTCTCTGATAGGGATGACCTTGTTTTGAAATCCAGAAAAGGATGCTGCTTAACAAACCTTTGTGTAAGATTTCTGGGATTTTTTTATTTATTTATTACCATAGTTATATCATACTATGAACTCAATATCTTCTTATGCTTCCTCTTGTTTTTTAAGTGGCATTATCATCCCATGGCAAAAAAAATGAGGCCTCTATGAAATGAGGCCTGGAGCTGGTGGTGTGTACGCACTTCTTGCCTTGCTATGCCCCTCTTTCCCGCTGCTCCAGGGGCCATGTCAGCTCGTGTTGCTGCCCAGACTCAGAGCGGAGAACTCATAAAACCAGAGGCGAGGGGGTCCCTCCCGCCCACCTGTTTCTGCTGGAAGCATCGGTGGGGCAGTGCTGGGGTATTAGAGACCCACCTGCAATAGAGCTGACTGAGAGGAAAGATGGAAACTCTTCAGAGGAACGAAGGTGAAACTATCCAGGACCTAGCATTCAGCCCTGAGGAACACACCGTCTCATTAAAGGATGTTCTTCATGTCAGACACAAGCCAATACATAGACAGATACATAACATACATAACATGTAACACCCAGAAAAACCAACACATTTCAGAATGAATATGAATGATGACTTAATTTCATTTCTTAATTGATTAGTTGAATAGTTAGTAGTTACTAATCTTAGCGCATAATAACGAGAGGATAGATATAGTGAGATGTAATCGGTGTATATGTAATTAAATAAGAAGGACGAGCTTGTAATCAGAGTAAAGCAAATGCACTTCGCTGTTTTGCTCTTTGTTCATCAGTTCTGCAGACTGGTCTGTTTGTTTGACATTGATTGGTTTTTATGGGGCTGGGCTGAAACCCTAACCCTGCCGTCTGCAGGGCTGTGAGTCATGGCCCGTATCGGGCGCTGGGCCGAGGGGAGGGTGCCACGGCACTCGCCGCAAACTTGGCCCGCACTTGACGGCACGTACCTTAGGTGACATAACTGTCCGCTGTCGAAACAATGGGGGGGATTATGGCGGAGGGCTCTATTTAAAGACCAAAGCAAGTGGAGCGGGAGGGGGCACGTTCGCCCAGGACGCCCCCCCGGCCGTCGCCAATGGCCAGGCACGCTGCCAGGGGACCTACAGCACTAAACAAAACCAACATTTGCTGTGTGTATTTTTGTGTGTGTGTACTGTAGTTTGCGTATTCGTGCCTACAGGTTCAAGTGTGTGCGCGTGCGCGTGTGGGTGTGTTCGTGCGCGCGCGTGTGTGTGTATTAGTGCCTGTGTGTGTCTCTGTGTGTGTGTGTGTGTGTGTATTGGAGATGACACCGAAATATGAGATGCACATAAATTAAAAGTAAAGATATTCTGGCAAATATTCAAACGAAAGGCTGTTTTATTTATTGCAACAGAGAGATTGACCCATTAGGAGAACCATAATTCCAAGCTGTCATGCCCCTGGCATGTTTTCGATGGCACAGGGACTCTGCCTCTCCGTGGATCATGACAAGTATTAATGGTGGAATGAAACTTCAACTGAACAACAAGCAAACAGGAGACCCGCCTGCCGCATTGTTTCAGGGCTATCAGTGGCACTTATTTTTAGGTAGTTATACGAGATCCTCGCCATTTAGGTGTGCCATGCTATCCCAACTGCTACCCCTGTCATTCTGTACCTGCTATATGATGTTGAAGCTTCCAACATCCAGTCTAGTGTAAATCAAAAGTCGAAATCAGATCTGGAAGTTTATAATGAATGAACATGTAAGGGACAAATGAAGCCAGTACCCTAATGTGGACGCCTCCCTACATGTAATACTTAACACATAATTAGCTCATTAGCTATTGGCATGGAGAATTTCGCTGATTGTAGCTGGTTTAATTGTGGCAGAGAGAGGGTGGTATTACGCTGGATCTGATGGATCTTCAGTAAGTAATCAGTGCTGCACAACCTTCAGACTGGCTTCCAGGGTTGATTCATCACATAAATTAAAGCCCAAGGCACAAAGCAATATTCACAGAGAAATATAGTGTTTGTTCTTCAGATGCCCCTTAAAATAACTGAGACGGTGAGAAAGCATGAAGCAACAGAGAGAAGTTAATGGTGTATTGTTTAACATCACCATCCATCATGCTTATTTTGTTCTTTTCATGTTATACAAGACTGAAGTCCTCCCACACATGTTCTTCCCCCTCTGCGTGGTGTAATTTCATGAAGTTCGACAGAGACAGCAGTGGCACATACAATGAATTATGCAAGGAGGGGGGATATTACTTCAAATCCATATTGATTCCACTTATAGAAACAGGGCTTTGTGTGGGTGTTGGGTAGGGTTTGAAAAATGACACCACGTTTGGAGGTATCGCCCACAGTGGCTCAAGAAGAAACATCTGGGCAGGCAAGCTTCCAAAGTACACAAACCCTGGTGAGCTGGGAGAGCTACGTAACAGGGATCTGGCAACCCACGTAATAATGCTTCGCCTCCACTCTACAAACACACACACACACACACACACACACACACACACCCACATCCACACCCACACACACACACACACAGACACACACACACACACACACACACACACATCCACACACACACACACACACAGACACACACACACACACACAGACACACACACACACACAGACACATACACACACATACAGACATGCACACACACACACACACACACACATCCACACCTACACACACACACACACACACACAGACACGCACACACACACACACACACACACACAGACACACACACACACACACAGACACACACACACACACAGACACATACACACACATACAGACATGCACACACACACACACACACATCCACACCTACACACACACACACACACACACAGACACGCACACACACACACACACACACACACACACACACATCCACACCTACACACACACACACACACACACACACACACAGACACGCACACACACACACACACACACCCACTCACACACACACACACACACACACACACACACACACACACACACACACACACACACATACTGAAGGCCAGCTCTGAAAAACCTACATCATGCTTTAAATTATTTCTTCTAAATTTGCTGAAGTGATCGTTCATAAGTCAGCGTTTGGTTGAGATGATAGTCAGTATCTACTTTAGCTCAAATACAGAAGGATTTTGGGACAGACCATCTGTTTTGAGTTTAAATCTGGAAATATGTCAGTAGGGTGCAGCTAAAATAAAATCCACACTCACATGCCAGTGGCTCTTCCCCTGCAGAGCCAAGGAGCACTTAGGGAAATGAGTGGTGTTTGTTTTTTGTGGTGTTTGATTGATCAGTCGTGCTGTGCAGTGTTTTGGCAGTCTAGGGCACCACACACACACACACACACACACACACACACACACACACACACACACACACACACACACACACCACACACACACACACACACACACACACACACACACATTTATACACATCTCTTTAGACTGCTCTATGGTCTTAGAATCCCTTTCTGTCCTTCACATAAAACCCTTAAAGGTACAAAGAAATGCCCATAGCACAAAACTCCTCACCCCTTATAACTGAGACAGGAGATTAATGTGTGTGTATGTGTGGGTGTGGGTGTGGGTGTGTGAGTTTGGGTGTGGGTGTGGGTGTGTGTGTGAGTGGGAGTGTGTGTGTGTGTGTGTGTGTGTGTGTGTGTGTGTGTGTGTGTGTGTGTGTGTGTGTGTGTGTGCACAAGCTTAGAAGTAATGTAGTGTAATGTCATGTAGGAGCAAGGAAGGAAGTCAAAACACCATACCACACAACTCACACTGCACCTAACTACAGCATAATCTACCTGACAACAACACACCTGACCACAGCACACTCTACCTGACCACAACACACCTGACCACAGCACAGTCTACCTGACCACAACACACCTGACCACAGCACACTCTACCTGACCACAACACACCTGACCACAGCACAGTCTACCTGACCACAACACACCTGACCACAGCACACTCTACCTGACCACAACACACCTGACCACAGCACAGTCTACCTGACCACAACACACCTGACCACAACACACCTGACCACAGTACAGTCTACCTGACCACAACACACCTGACCACAGCACAGTCTACCTGACCACAACACACCTGACCACAGCACAGTCTATCTGACCACAATACACCTGACCACAGCAGTCTACCTGACCACAACACACCTGACCACAGTACAGTCTACCTGACCACAACACACCTGACCACAGTACAGTCTACCTGACCACAACACACCTGACCACAGCACAGTCTACCTGACCACAACACACCTGACCACAACATAATCTACCTGAACACAACACACCTAACTACAGCATAATCTACCTGACCACAACACACCTGACCACAGCACAATCTACCTGACCACAACACACCTGACCACAGCACAGTCTACCTGACCACAACACACCTGACCACAGTACATTCTACTTGACCACAACACACCTGACCACAGCACAATCTACCTGACCACAACACACCTGACCACAGCACAATCTACCTGACCACAACACACCTGACCACAGCACAGTCTACCTGACCACAGCACAGACTACCTGACCACAACAGTCCCGACCACAGCACAAGCCAACAGGGCGCAACACAGCACACCTGGTCATAACACAAAGGGATTTTCTCTTCTGCTGGAGGACATTCCACTCAATACACATACAATACAAATAAAGGAGAAAATAAATGATGATCTATAAAAGAACAATTTAATGGGGAGAGGAAAAGGTGATGTAGAAGAAAGGAGTTCCTTCTGTAGCTTTGATACACCACAAACGTCTGGCCACAAACGTCTGACCACAAACGTCTGGCCACAAACGTCTGACCACAAACATCTGGCCATGAACCGCCTGGTGGTCTCTTATCATTACTTGCCCCCCCACCTACCCCACCTACCCCACCTACCCCACCTTTCACTAAGTAATGTCTGGAGGCAATCAGCGCGAGAACACACTCACACATCAGGATGTTGCAGCAGCACAGGCCGTTTTACTGCTGCAGAAGAAGACATGCGTGCCCAAGCTGCAGTCAGTGAAGAAGCATGTGGAGAACGTCACGGTGACAAGCATGAGAAACAGAGTGGAGAACCATGCCTCTACCATGAAGAACGGAGTGGAGAACCATGCCTCTACCATGAAGAATGGAGTGGAGAGCCATGCCTCTACCATGAAGGACACAATGGAGAACCATGTCTTTATCATGAAGAACGGAATGAAGAACCATGCCTCTACCATGAAGAACGGAGTGGAGAACCATGACTTTATCATGAAGAATGGAATGAAGAACCATGCCTCTACCATGAAGAACGGAGTGGAGAACCATGTCTTTATCATGAAGAACGGAGTGGAGAACCATGCCTCTACCATGAAAAACAGAATGGAGAACCATGTCTTTATCATGAAGAACGGAGTGGAGAACCATGTCTTTATCATGAAGAATGGAGTGGAGAACCATGCCTCTACCATGAAGGACAGAATGGAGAACCATGTCTTTATCATGAAGAATGGAATGAAGAACCATGCCTCTACCATGAAGAACGGAGTGGAGAACCATGTCTTTATCATGAAGAATGGAATGAAGAACCATGCCTCTACCATGAAGAACGGAGTGGAGAACCATGTCTTTATCATGAAGAACGCAATGGAGAACCATGCCTCTACCATGAAGAACGGAGTGGAGAACCATGCCTCTACCATGAAGAACGGAATGAAGAACCATGCCTCTACCATGAAGAACGGAGTGGAGAACCATGCCTATACCATGAAGAACGGAGTGGAGAACCATGCCTCTACCATGAAGAACGGAGTGGAGAACCATGCTTCTATCATGAAGAACGGAGTGGAGAACCATGCCTATACCATGAAGAATAGAATGGAGAACCATGTTTTTATCATGAAGAATAGAATGGAGAACCATGTCTTTATCATGAAGAACGGAATGAAGAACCATGCCTCTACCATGAAGAACGGAGTGGAGAACCATGACTTTATCATGAAGAATGGAATGAAGAACCATGCCTCTACCATGAAGAACGGAGTGGAGAACCATGCCTCTACCATGAAGAACGGAGTGGAGAACCATGCCTATACCATGAAGAACGGAGTGGAGAACCATGCCTCTACCATGAAGAACGGAGTGGAGAACCATGCCTCTACCATGAAGAACGGAGTGGAGAACCATGCCTCTACCATGAAGAACGGAGTGGAGAACCATGCCTCTACCATGAAGCCACAGACGGTTGATGCACAGATTACATTTTACTAAACAATCACTGTCAACACTGCAGTAATTGAAGCATACCTGGAAATAAAACACATTATAAAAGAAATCTATGCAATTTGCATTGATCTTTGTCCACAGATCACACATGTGACATATCTGCATTTGAACTGGTCAGAACCTTTATGGACTCCTAACCGTGTTGGTGTCCTGGGCTCAGTCTTGCCTATTTCGGCGTAGTGTGATGTAATAGTGCGAAATAATGTCTGAGACACAACGTGCGGTATGTTTCTTCACAGGACAACATCCAAACCCCATCATAGTCCTCTACAGCCATAACCATGCAAAAGCACTTCGTGAAGAGAAAACACAAATGTTTCCTGGCAGGATTCACGGGCTAATTTCACATGACGAAGACCTTGAGGCTGCAACTCACTGGCAGTGGGCTAACGTTACAGACAGCTCAAGTTTAAAATGCCACAGCTCTCTCTCTCTCTCACACACACACACATACACACATATATGCAGCACCCTCACCCATACTCACACCACACACACAGAGCGCTCTCTCTCTCCCACACACACACACACACACACACACATTCATAGCCTCCTCCGTTGCACTTTTACAGATCTTTTCTAAGTGAATTACGTATGAGTTACGTGTAAATTATGTTCCTGACTGAACTGTAGCTGTCAGGACCTTTGCTCACCCTTCTACTATGGAACATGCCATTAAACTGCTCCTATCCCCAGACCTGCTGCGGTGCCTCTCAGCTCTGTGACTCTTTCATGTGACTCAGCCCAACTAGTTTTGTTTGTCTGTGGAGAACATCGTTCCACTCATGGTGCCAAGACGACACTGATGAAGGAATCCAGTTAACATACACAAATGTGTCCTGTTGAAGTTTACACGCAGTTTACTTACTAACACAAAGCTTTCCAAAAGACAAAAAACGTTGCTCCTTTCTTGTCACTTTTGGCAGCTTTTTAGATGGATTTGGTAAGGCTAATGCATCCTGACCCAAGTTTCAACAGCATGACACCCTGACATACAATCCGACAAACAGTGTTAAACCCAAACACTGAGTGTGTGCATGACGGCGGTGAAATTTCCAGAATGTTCTCCTTCACGCTAGCTTTATTTGACACATCATTTCCATCTCCAGCTTTATAAAGCCAACACTCAACACCTGTGTTTATTTTCCATAAATGTTTGCTGAATAAAAAAAGGTCTGTCCTTGAATTTGATAAGGACAAATGACCACATCACACCAGTTTAGCAACAGCCCCAGCAGGTCCGAGACTTCTCCAGTAAGGTAGGAGATGGGAGGCCTCATGAACTTCATTCTAACTCCGTCCATTAAACCTTTAATTTAGTGTTATGCGTTGGCATCAAATATGGCATCTGCTGGATTTGTAGGAGAGGTTTCTGTAGTAAAACATGAAAGTATGCCTAAAATTTTAAGTAAATAAAAGTTAAATATTCATCCCATTGTCTTGTCCTCAGTGTTACGGATCTCCTTCAGAAATATTACTCACACAATTTAAATATGCAGACAAATAGGTAATTGTTGTTAATAACGAAGCTAGATGGTTTTACAGGAGAACATCTCAAGGTTCTGTGTCAGGACCAAAGCCTGATGAGCATGAGATCCTCTCTCAGCCGACGAGCAGCGCGGTGGCTACGCACATGGAGATATGGAAAACGTAGACGCAATGAAGGAGACCCTCTGTCCCAACGTTCAACTGTAACATTCACCTCCGTTCACCAGTTTAGTGCCAATCAACAGAAATATATATATATATATATATAAGCTTTAAGACTTGACAAGATACTGGAAGAACCTTCTAAGCTAGACATGGAGAGGAGAGGAGATGAGAGGGGGGAGGGGAGAGGAGAGGGGGGGGGAGGAGAGGAGGGGAGAGGGGGGGGGGGGGGAGAGGAGGGGAGAGGAGAGGGGGGGGGGGGGGCAGCAGCTTCTGTTGTTTAAAGGAAAGAAGGTGGGAGGAGGTCCGAGTCTGCCAGCACCTCCCTGTCTTTATCTCACCTCTGTCTCAGTCTCAGGATCGTCTGGCTCGGGGAGACATGGAGCAGACAGTCGGGAGAAAGGGAAACGTGTGACAGGGAAAAGAGACAAATGGGCAGGAAACAGAGAAAACGGTGAACAAAGAGACAGAAAGAAGGTACGAAGAGGACGAGGAATGATTAGAAAAATCTAGAGACGAGAGTGTAAGCCAGGGGGAGAGGGACCGGGGGGGGGGGGGGGGTACCAGGGGGGGAGGGACCAGCAGGACGGGCGGCTGTGGGCTCCGCTGGCCCCCTGCCCAGCTGTGGCTCCGTCGACAGTGTCAGATCTTCCCCTCACTCCAGAGACAGCTGGAGGTGTCAACACTCGGCCGGGGCCGATGAGCCGCTCCCTGCGAGCTAGGCCTGTGTTTGTGCAGAGAAACCAGCCGCCTGTCACAATACACACGTCCCGCTCTGATGCGAGGCCCTCCTGCCTCTCCGCACGGTTCTCAGGGCTGCCGGTTCCCTCAGAAACACTAGCCGTCCTTCACGCCCCACCCATCCAAGGCCACAACGCCCCAAACCCGTCCTCGTTCACCAACCCCGTGGTATTTCAGCAGCTAGCATGACAAAGACCAGAGAGAAATCCGCTTAACAAGTCCACTTATAAGCCCCCTGTCAACAACCTTAAACGTTGATTGTGCGTTTGAGTCTGACAGAGTGCGAGGGATCCTGGTGTGTTGTTAAAATGGTACAACTGACTTCTATGGCATTATGGATGTAGAACATTACAGCCCCAGAGAGAATGAGATGACTGATTGGACTAACACCGAACCCACTGTGCCAAAGACAATAACATTAACATGCACTGTCCCAATTAAAGTCATCACTCTGTTGTCAAGAGCTCCACATCCCTGTGATGTTTATGCAAGTCAGGGGTTAAGACTCCTAATACAAATCACGCTGGGAGGGAACATATTTAATATATTGTCTTAATCGGTTCCAGAGAGGCAAATGTCTGGCCATCAAATGTGTTTCCTTGAAAAGCGTCCCATGCACCGTTTAGAGGAGACAGTCCAGAGAACCGAATAGATGAGCCAATGGTAAAAATGACAGATAAGGAGAGATTATTTCCACTGCAGTTTTAATTTCATTAGAAATAGCAAAAAAAAAAAAAAAGTTAAAAGAAATAAAGTGTGTCGAGTCTTGCCAGAGAGGCAAAAGGGGAGAAAGGAGAGGACAGCACATTCCTGTGGCCTGAACAAGGTGAGCTGGCACAGACGCACGAGAGGAACAGAGAATGATGAAGTGTCATGGTCCTCAGAAACCTCTTCAGGACCAGATGACCAGAACCTCGTGGATGAGCGAGGCAGAGGAAGCAGCCAGGGCGTGTGTCCTGAAAACGCTGTGACTCAAAGGATCGGCAAATCAGGCACTTTCACTCCTGAAAATCTCTCAGATAGGTAAGATTATCTTTGCACTGGTTTTTCGGGGAACTGGATGCAGACCTTACACGAGCTAGTAAATCAGCAGCGCTTCAAAACTACACTAGTCTTCAGAGGGAAATAAAAATATACAGCCCCAAGTATGTTAAACTCAAAAACCACAAGAACAACTTGCAAGCTGCAAGAAAAACTTCAAAAACCAACTCTCTGAAATCAAGTGACTTGAAACTACTGAACACTGCTGAAACTACTGAAGATACCATCCTGAGGAGCAGGGCTAATCTTATTACCCTCTGCCTCCTGGGAATCTCTGAAAGGTTATCAGTTTCACTAGAATTCCTAAGGAACCAGACTGGGTAGATGCAAAACAGCCAGACTTACAGACTAGGAGGTTTCCCAGAGCATGGAGATACATCCCACAAATTATAGAGCGCTAAATAACTACGATGCAACATTTAGAACAGGGGCGGAATAAGGGCCCGGCGTCGATAAGACCATTCTGAGACATCACCATCTCTGCATAGCTGACTGCAGAGCGTGCTAATTCATTTTGGATTGGTTTTACAGAGTCCTCATGGGCAGTCATGCATAAATTAAGTGTAACCAACAACAATGCTGAAGAGTCATCTCAAATTCCAAGGATTGCCACAATGGTTTCTTTATTCTGCACATACAGAAATGGCCACAACACTGACTAGCGTTGTATTAATATTATTGTGTTATTACTATGGCGTTATTAGGTGTGTAGGCAGTAATATGTGCAGCCTTGATTTTGAAATTGTCCCTTTCTGCATCCGTGGACTTGTAAGCGATGAACCGCAGGTTGGATGATACACCTCCATTTACTGGTCCTGCCTCCCACGTTACCACCACCTGGACCGTCACAGGGATACTATAAATAATAAATGTTTCAGAATTTCTCATGGAATTCCCATTTGTGGTAAGGACAGTTTCTTCAGCACTGAGGATTACTGTTCATTTCAGGTGATGTTTTTTCCACACTACCTGTTTAGAGGCCAAAACTGTTAACCCCACCCCCCCCCCAACCTCTACACACACCCACCCCCCGAACATCGAGTCCAAAAACCCCCTCCCCCACTTTCTAACCACATCACATATAAATCCAAGCCCACAAGACTCCAATATGTTCACTGAGATGGTTGAATGTATTAATTTATTTATATTTCAGGGATGGTGGGGAACCTAGACGCTTTTTAGAAGCACTTTTGCCAAACCCTTTCTGCTGTTTCTCCACTCATTCCCTCATTTCTCCCTAAGGTTTACTCATCTTTTAGCTATCTGAGATCACCAAAAGTTCAGCAATGTGTCCTGGAATCTGTTCCTACACATGACGTGTGTCTGAAGGTGTCAGACTAAATAAAGTGGCGTGAATTCTCTTCGCTCCGCGACAATGCCAGTGAGAAAGAGCTAGATGCAAGGTACTCATCCTATTCTTAAATCAAACCAACAAAAGGTTTCTGGAAAATACCTACTCAGTCATATCACATAACTGCAGCAAAAATTCACATTTATATTACAAAAGGTACAGCCAAAAAAAACAGTACGTGGAGAGAAACATAATTATAAATACACTACAAGTCATCTTCAGATCTTTAACTTAATATGGTACCAGATAAATATCTTTACCAGATAATGCCCGAAATAACCACTGTAATTGTTATTCTGTTACTGCCCTCCAGGGGGCGTCCTGCTGGTGGGGAGGGGACGAGGCGGGTCTTTGTTGCAGCCGAGTTTCTTTCCTGGTGCATTCTTTGGGCCTTTGAGATGATTGGCACGCCAGCCGCCCATGCCGGTCCTGATTACCCAGCATTCCTGGCGGCGGACCGGGGAGGCCCGGTGAGCAGCGAGGACGACAATGATTGATTGAGGAATGATTGATGACTGCAGCTGACCAATCATATCATCTTTCAATTGTTGTGTTACGGGCTCTTGTCACCTTGTAATGTGCTTTGAGCGGCGCATCCTACAGTGCAGAGGGGTTATGCTGACATTTGGTGGGGGGGTTTGGATATGAGGGGGGCGATGGGTCTAACAGGTGACAGTCTGCCGCCTCTTCTGACTCAGGCATAACTGGGGCGCCATGGCAGTTGGACTGGATCTGTGGGTCAGCGGGTAAACTGTCATGGCCAATGCCATGGCGGAGATGCAGCGAGAGAACGCAGGTGAGAAGAAGATTTGACTGAAGGTGACTGGCAGGTAGAGTTAGGGTTAGAGTTAGAGTTAGAGTTAGAGTTAGTTAGAGTTAGAGTTAGAGTTAGGGTTAGAGTTGGGGTTAGAGTTAGGGTTGGGGTTAGGGTTAGGGTTGGTTAGGGTTAGGGTGCAGTTAGTTTTCCCACACCTTTTTCCATGGACTGCTTACATATCATCAAGCTGTTATTCTCCTGTCTTTGTGTCATGTGTGTGTGTTGGGGGTTATGTCTGCATGAGTGTGTTTTAAGTATTTGTTTTGTTAAGTATAGCCAAAGGAAAATGCCCCTAACTCTAGTAGAGTACTCTTCTCTAGAAGAGTACTCTAATCATATTTGTGGCTGATGACTGCATCACTTTTTATTTTGCCTTGCTGTTGCCTCATGTCATAAAACTAGTGATCAAAAGGAATAAGAAATCTGCTTCGGAGGGTCTCTCACAGCCCTCGAGCTGCAGACCACAGTCCTGACTGCTGCTGGCCCTGACCCAGAGGACAGTGACCTCCGCGGGCCCTGGAAGTAATCCACGGCTGGCGGTGTGTCCGCACTCCGAGTTTCGGATCGATGGGCCTTTCCTCCGTGTGGGATTGTGCTGAGACAGGCGACGTGGCACATCCAACGTGACCCTGCCGCTGTCAGATCCTACCCTCTACCTTTACGGACCTGCCCGGGAGACGCGGGTCGTGCCGGGGCCGCTGCCATACCCTAAGCCCCGGCCGAGCCCTCCGTGTCCTGTGGGATGTCCAGCGCTCCCCTGATGAGATCAGGGACATAAGACCCCGCATGCTTTGAGCACATGCACAATCGCCCGCAACCTTCAATAGGTGCGAATGCAGAGGGCGTGTTTTAGAGAAAGGGGATATATCAGCCCCGTCTGAGAAATATCTGGCTACATTCTACTTGCTGACTATTTAAAAATGTCTTTTTGGGGGCGCTCCACGAAGACACAAGTCCACACCAGTGTACGCTCAGCGGAGACATACTCGTACAGGCACTTAAAACACAAGTGCAAGGTCGTTCGGGGTTGATGACGACTGGTTACAGGGTTCCTCTCCCCGATTCAGCCGAGACCCATCCATCTGCAACATAAGCACGGTGAGACGAGGCCAGAAACATCAGAGCGTAACCTCCTCCACACAGATACCCCTCAGCAGAGGAACCCTGATAACTCTCTCAAGATCCACAAGGTGCCTTCAAAGGGTAATCAACTCATGCCAAAAAAAATGTGAAGAAATGAGGACAATCCCCGACAGTAATCAAGGCTCCTCGTCACAGGTCTTACTCATCAACATGGACGCAGAAGGAAGTCCCATCAGGGGTGACTGGGGTCCGTGCCAAGACCTTTGACCCCAATCCAGACATGCAAAATGAGGTCATGAATACACTACTGAGCATGGAATCAGTCATACAGTATGTTGATACAGACAGATTCTGCTGTAGCAATCTCAAGCGCGGCTCTCTAGAGGACTGCTGAGAGGGTGATAAGTCTGAATGTCCTTCAGCAAATTGCGGGTGTGTGTGTGTGTGTGTGTGTGTGTGTGAGAGAGAGAAAGAGACACAGTCAGAGAGAGAGAGAGAGAGAGAGAGAGAGAGAGAGAGAGAAGAGCAGAGAACTGAGCTGAGCTTTTGTCCTTGTAATTTTAGCATGTTGGTATGACCTAAGGACTCAAACACGAAGAAGTCCAACTAACTGCAAGTCTCAGAATCCTTGACATCCGTCTGTCAACCATGCAAGACGTGGCCGGCATGGGTTCCATTAGCTCCGCCTCCTCCTGTGACGTCATTAGCTCCGCCTCCTCCTGTGACGTCTCTGGGTGAGGCCGTTCCACTGGAGCCCTGGAAGCAATGCTCAGGTTGGGCACGTCCCATGTGGGCGGGCCTGAGTGGGCAGGGCCTGGGTGGGCTGTAACCTGACCGTTGTAAGCAAATGAATGGAGTGGGGTTTGCGTTTCTGCTTTGGAAATCCCCCCCCACTGTGTGATGCAGGGCTGCATGAAACACATGACAGGGGTCACTGGCCATGCAGGAAAGCAAAGGCCCATCAAAAGGTCTACTGATAGCATTTTATTTTAAGCAAACTTTAAAAGCGTGTCACCTGCCAACGAGGTAGCTTACGATGACACTTAAACCACGCCCATGTGATTCTGAGCTATGTGTCACTTAACAAATCAAAGTCAGGCTGAGATTTACGGGATTGACTGGTGCACACTCCTAGGGCTCACTAGGACGCAGAGTTCATCACACTGACCTCCTGTGTGTTCTTCTTCATCATGTCAAAGCGTTTTGAATCTAAGAACACACCCGGCTTCCAACAGCGAGTGGGCACTGTGTTCTCCCTCTGTTTACTCTATGGACCACCAAAAAAGAAATTAAATAACAAACTATTTGTGACAGGTCTCATTTTAAATAGCAACTTAATGTTTATGAATAAACTTGTGTTTCAGAGCAGCATAAAAAAAATAAATGTTATGTACTATAATTCTGCCATATTTCATGACTCCACTGACACTTGACACTTATATTGTCACTATTGCCTTCATCATGTCACTATTGCCATGACATTCCCAGTCTAGCTGGCCCAGAGTAAGGGTCTGTGACAGGGTGATCCCCACGTGAGTACTCTGTAGACGGACACGGCACTGGAGGAACAGCTAGGGAGAACGTAGCTTAAGTCCACGTGGTTAACTTAGCCAGAAATGCAGTCCAGAGCTCAAAACACTTCATCAACGAACCCGCGCCTTTCACAAGCACCACCCAGATGATGTTTATGACGAGAGTAAAAACTGGTGGGTCTGGGGTATTTATATCGACTCGGGGGGCATTTGTTCCGCTCTGATGATCCCCTCATGGCCATGACAGGACCCTCAGTCATCGAGGACCCTGAGGGGAACACATACAGAGACAGTTCAGGAGATGCCTGCACTGACAGGAGACAAATCTCTCAAAGACATTCTCGTTCAGTTCTGCAGAACAGAGTCAAAATGTCCAAGTTTGAATGATGACGAGTAAATTGGAGAAGGGAATAGAACACACACAACATTGCGCACAAGCGTAGAACATGACAGGAGTGACAGCCGGTCTGGCCTCAGACACACAGACAGGTTACAGTCTGAGCGATACTGACCCTCATTGTTACAAACACAGCCAAGCACACACAAACACATACACATGTGAAAAAGGGCTTTGATCACCACTGCAGTCAAAGGGAATGTGTACAACTAAAGGAATTAGCTCAGCTCTCTTTTTCAGCAGAGGTCAGCAGGCTCAGTGATATAGAGCCACTCTGCATGAATGACCACTGACCTGGGGCCAGTCACATTGTTATGTAAAAAAAATGCAAATCTTTGGATGCACGTTGAAGAGTGAGACACAAATTGCAGGATTTAATTATAAATCCATTAATGCATAAAAAATGGAAGTGTCCACTGACGTGACCAACAAATTGCCCATAATTCTGCATAATATACAATACATCAAAGCATGAGCTTTTGGCTACAAATTGTGACGTGCGGAGGAACGGACACGACACGTAGCAGAAGGTGCAAACACGAACTTTACTTTGACAATGAACACGTAGCTTCACTGCGGTGGCGCAAGCACAACAAAGTGACACTCACACTGGCATGAAACTTAGACAAAGACGAGCACACGACACTGCGCGAACGCACATTAAATAAGTGAGTTACACAGACCCACGTGACCTCGAGACAAGGCACAGGTGTAACAAACGAACACGCTCACAAACAACCCACACCCACGGAAGTACAAACATGGACATAACAGCACGCAGACGACGTCATGACACGCCCACAGGGAAGGGTCCGGAGCTGTCACCGTGACAGAACCCTCCGCCAGGGGCTCGCTACTCCCGGAGCGTCCCGCGTAGCTGGGAAGCCCCGAACCAACACCGACGGGGCAGGTCCGGAGCCGCCGGGATCGTGAGCCTCCGAGAGCAGTCACCCCCGACGGCGGGAACCGCCGCGAACAGCTCTAGCACACCCTCCCTGGGAAGACAGGGGAGAAAACGTTAAACAATGGCACGCTGACAAACACACACACTGGAACATGAAACACAAATGGCACAAAAGGGAACAGTGGGTTAGGGAGACACAAGGGGACAGACAGAAACACCGGAACACACACATTCAGCCCCGAAGCCAGGCTTCCCGCCTGAGGCAACGCCAGTAGCGGCGCGAAGGCTCCGAGGGCTGGAGACGCTGCAGCAGGCGGTGCTCCTCCCGCCTGTTGCGCCCGCTCACCGCCAGGTGCCGCACGGCCGGCGGACGCGCTGGGTGGAGCGCGACTGGTCGACCGCTTGGGACCAGTCCCTCTGGCGGGCGCTCGAGGGGCGGCGTGACTGTCCGACCGCTTGGGTGCCGTGCTTCGGTCGGACGCGCGGGGTGCAGCGCGACTGGTCGACCGCCTGGGGGCGGGCGCTCGAGGGGCGGCGTGACTGTCCGACCGCTTGGGTGCCGTGCTTCGGTCGGACGCGCGGGGTGCAGCGCGACTGGTCGACCGCCTGGGGGCAGCACACCTGGCGGACGCGCGAGGTGCAGCGCGACTTTTAGCCCGCTTGGAGGCAGCGCGACCGGCGGGTCTCACAGCGACCTTCCTCCCGGGTCCGTGACTACCTCCTCCGGGAGAACCGTAGGGGCTTGCTGCGCGATAGGCCTGCCGGCGCTCCCTCTCCGGGAATCTCCCGTAGGAAGCCCCTCCCTTGCCAGGCCAGCCCCCTCTTGGACCGGTATCGGGGGTGGTGTCCATCTCCGGCTCCTCCTCCTCGGCCACGCTCCAGTCCATGGACCGAGCGGGGGTCTCGCATCGGGAGTGGTCCATGGGCTCCTCCTCGCAGGAATCCCCACTCACCGATGCGAACGAACTGTCCGGTCCGCTCCCTCCCCCTTTGTATACCGTCGGGAGCGAACATACAGACGGAGGGCTCTCCCCCTCGCTCTCCTCACCGTAGTCGGATGGGAGGGGACTGACGTCATCCCCCCCGTAACGAACGGTGCTCTCCGAGCATACGGACGGGGAATACTCCTCCTCGGAGTCCACGCCTGTCGCCTCGCACTCCGATGGCGGAGCACTGACGTCTTCCTCTCCGTAGCAGACCGTGCTCCGTGAGCACATTGACGGGGAATACTCCTCCTCCTCGGAGTCCGTCCCCTCCGTCTCGCCCTCCGACGGTGGGAGACTGCCTTCCTCACCCCCGTAATCCACCGTGCTCTTCGAGCACATTGAGGGGGGATAGGACTCTTCCTCCTCTTCCTCGGGAGGGGTGAGGGAAAAGGCGCCCATGCCCACCCAAAACGGCTCCTCGGTCTCCTCTTCCTCGGGGAAGACCGGGAGTAGCGCGCTATCCTCTCCTTGCTCTGCGCTCTCGGGCACTGGCATGGGAGAATACGCGTGCGGGGTTTCGGTCCTGCCGCCTCTTACCGCCCGGTGCGGGGGCTCTAGGGAAGCGGCGAGGTCCTGGTCCCTCCACATGCGGACCGCGGATTGGCGTAGGTGTTCTGCCATCTCCGCATCCTCCGCCTCCCGAGCCGCGCAGAGCATGTACGCGCACAACGGGTTCCTCATCATCTCCTGCTCGGAGACAGGGGCTTCGTGGTGACGGACCGGAGAAGAGCCGTGGTGGCGACGGCTCTTTCTCTTCCCTTTAGGCGCCCGGGTGGCGTATCCAGGCATACCTCTTTCTCTTTGGCTCGTCTTTCTGTGACGTGCGGAGGAACGGACACGACACGTAGCAGAAGGTGCAAACACGAACTTTACTTTGACAATGAACACGTAGCTTCACTGCGGTGGCGCAAGCACAACAAAGTGACACTCACACTGGCATGAAACTTAGACAAAGACGAGCACACGACACTGCGCGAACGCACATTAAATAAGTGAGTTACACAGACCCACGTGACCTCGAGACAAGGCACAGGTGTAACAAACGAACACGCTCACAAACAACCCACACCCACGGAAGTACAAACATGGACATAACAGCACGCAGACGACGTCATGACACGCCCACAGGGAAGGGTCCGGAGCTGTCACCGTGACACAAATTAAATAAGAATAACAAGAATGATAAAGAAAGGATGGGTGAAACACACAGAGGTGTTACTGTCTCCTCCATGCAAGCTGTTGATATATTGCTGTATTTCAGCAATCACTCTCCAGGCGTAATATTATCATTGTCTTAAATCCCAAAAAATGATTTCAACTCAAGACTCTAACTACCTGAAATATGCCCTGGAGGGTTTATCCAAAGGTTTGTTCATTTAAACAAGGTTTACTGCAACGTTTGGAGATCTGGAAAAAGAATGACCAAGTGGGGGGGAGAGTTAACAAGACCAAGTGAATAGGACAGACAGAGAGAGAGAGGAGGGAAAGAGGGAGAGAGAGAGAGAGAGAGAGAGAGAGAGAGAGAGAAATGGTGGGCAGCAATGCAGACCAGAGAATCTGTCATTTTTTGCATGGTTTTTGTTTGATCTGTGAAAGTGTGAAATAATCAAAGTTTTTTATCTTGACTTTCTTTTGTGTGTGTGTGTGTGTGTGTGTGTGTGTGTGTGTGTGTGTGTGTGTGTGTGTGTGTGCGTGTGTGCGTGTGTGCGTACTTGCGTACTTGCGTGCGTGCGTGCGTGTGTGCGTGCGTGTGTGTGTGTGTGTGTGTGCGTGCGTGCGTGCGTGTGTGTGTGTGTGTGTGTGTGTGTGTGTGTGTGTGTGTGTGTGTGTGTGCGTGCGTGTGTGTGTGCATGCATGCATGTGTGTGTGTGTGTGTGTGTGTGCTGTTGGAAGGATGCATGAAGGAGGTGGAATTATTCCATTATAGAAGTGAGTGCGACATAATTACCCAGGATGGTGGATGCGAGCTCTCTCAAGGATTAGCCCACACCAGCCTTTGATATAGCTGCTCAACCGATTGAAGCATGCACACACACACACACACACACACACACACACACACACACACACACACACACACACACATAGACACACACACACACACACACACACACACACACACACACACACACACACACATAGACACACACACACACACACACACACATAGACACACACACAGACAAAGAATCTAATGTTAATATTGTGAATTTGATTGAGATTTTGTTAAAAAAAGGCTTTCCCATCTTTTAAACCAACAGGCAAATCAAATTAACTAAATTAAAATACTAAAAAATATGTAATAATTTTATATTAATAGGGTAGGCTCCAATAGTCATTTGAAAATCACACTGCACTGAAAAGTCTAAAAGAACAAACGGCATAGTTTTGAATTATTCTGAGTAGAAGATAAAATAGAAAAACAAAGAGGGAGATGGTGAAAAAGATTAAAAGAGACAGAAAAGAGTGAGTGAGAAATAGGAAGAGAAAGAGATAGAATGCAAATGAGTGAGAGTGAGACAGTGTTGAGCAGAAGCAGATTAAATGTTAAATGCAGTGTTCATAAATGCTGTAATTCTCTATTAAAATGTCCATTCAATTCTGAGATTTTCGACGTCACCACTACAAACATTTTCACCACTACGGCTTTCTCCTTCTCTCCTCCCTCTTTCTCTCTCACTTTCTCTTCCTCGTTCTATTTTCATTTTTGTCTCTCTCTCTTTTTCTTTCTCTCCCTTTCTCTCCCTCACTGCCTCAGATTAAAATAGCTCTACTAGCAAGAATTGTAATTCTTCATATATAAATATATGATAATGCATACATTCTTACACACAAAATTCAATATTATATATACATGTAATTGGTTTATTTGCAGTTTGTTTGCTGTATTTAAAAGTGAAAAAAACTCTTTTTTCTTTCTCTCTCACAATCTCTCAATCTCTCTCACGATCTCTCACTCTCTTTCTCTCTTTCCATCTTTTTTTCTGTACTAATCCTCTTTCACCATGCGGCAGGGCAGGGCGTGTCTTGCTGTCTCCAGTAATAGGCAGCAATGAGAAGCCTGAGTAAACACAATCAATGAGAAACAGTAACACACACACACACACACACACACACACACTCAGGGAGAGAGATAGAAACTCCATTTCCCCACCCCCACACTGTCTGTTGGAGTGTCCACTCCAACTCCCACACCAGGCCCTGGGTCACACTAACCAGCCATCAGAAATGTGATCAGAAATCAGCATCATGAATTTACAGGCTGATGTGAAACCAAACCTGGACCGTTTCAACTCACTGTAGCTCTTTATCGGTCTCTAATCTTCTTCAACCCTTTCTCTCCGTATCTCTCTCTCTCTCTCTCTCTCTCTCACACACACACACACACACACAGATTATAATCTCTTCATCCATTATTGATGAAGTTAATCTACTAGTGTCATGCTGAACATGGTGCATGGGAGATTTGTGTCTAATCCAGCACAAAACAGGCCCAGGCACACAATGAAAGAGAAAAAGCACAAATGTCAACAGTTTCACAGAGGGACTGGATTAAACACCACCACACAGTTACACACTCGTCTGTCTCTGTGACTCTCAGCTTCTGTCGTACCCCCTCCGCCTGTATCACCGTCTCACCCCCAGTCTGCCTGTGGTGTGAGGGACTCTTATCTTCTCCGGTCACGGCTAATTGAGCTCACCACTCTGGCTGTAGTGGTGGTTTGTGGAAGACCTGAACCGAGCCCGCTTTTCTGAGAGTTTTCCTTCTCACCTGAGTGAATGTAGCTGCCCCTACTGCGTGATTCATTAGTTCTGTTTTTCCACTCAGAAAATACCCCCCCAAGCTGCCTGCTGGCACATTCAGGGTCCACGCCCCCCCCCCCCCCCCCCCCCCCATTGATCTCATCTCTACTCCAACTGTTCATTGGTCCCTCTGCATCTACAATTAGTGGCAGGATCTCACATGTATATTTACCACTGATGGTTATCCCCCACACCTGAGTACGCCCTATTAGCGGCTAGGCTACACACTAGCTACAGGTACAGGGCAGTGCTGGAGACTTCCTGATATGTAGGTCCCAAGGTGACAGCACATTTACATGCGTGATGCTAATTTGGAGTCAGGTGACTGAACTAGGAGGGGTCCATTAGCATGTGAAGCCTGGTAGCAAAGGAGACAGAAATCCTGCAGTGTGTCAAAACGACTGGAGCTTAATTCATCCCAGCAGTCCTTTAACCATGGCATTACAGGGCAGGTATTACATCGGCGGTGCCCAAGGAATCGCATTATGGTCCATAGATCTTTGGTGCAGAAGTCAATGAGGTATTAAAAATATATAGGCCAAAACCAAAAAGCTGGGTTTATATGCTGCAGTGTGTGTGTGTGTGTGTGTGTGTGTGTGTGTGTGTGTGTGTGTGTGTGTGTGTGTGTGCGTGTGTGTGTGTATGCGTGTGTGTGTGTGTGCGTGTGTGTGTGTGTGTGTGTGTGTGTGTGTGTGTGTGTGTGTGTGCGTGTGTGTGTGTGTGTGCGTGTGTGTGTATATGTGTGTGTGTGTGTGTGTGTGTGTGTGTGTGTGTGTGTGTGTGTGTGTGTGTGTGTGCGTGTGCGCGTGCATGGGTGCATGCTTGCGTGTGTGTGTGTGAGTGTGTGCGTGCATGAGGGCATGCTTGTATGTGTGTGTGTGCGTGTACGTGTGTGTGTGTGTGTGTGTGTGTGTGTGTGTGTGTGTGTGTGTGTGTGTGTGTGTGTGTGTCTTGAGTCAGCCATGCTAGTCATTCATCAGTCTACCAGCACAGTAACTGTAACCACGGCGTGTCCGTCTGCTACATCAGTGCTCACGTGCCACAATCATTTTACACTCCAAACTAAAGATTCACATTCTGGCTGGCAGCTCCCCTCCAAAACCTTTGAACAATTTCAAGTGCTGTCAGCAAATTAACCATATTAATCTCACTAATCAAGGACTCTTGTGGTTAGTAGGCCAACTTACAATGTTAACTTGCAAATATAAATACATAACGGCTGTTTAATGGAGCTTTTGTGGACAGACTTATGTATTTTGCTTTTCTCTGTTTTCTCACACTTCTGCAACAGTTTCTGTCTCTTCTTCTCTCTTCTAAAGATGTTACACCCCAATAAAGCTTCTAGCCCATTACTCCAACATATTAGCATTACATAAACGGATTTGTTTAAAGATTTGCGGCTTGGGGAAGAGCAATAGCTAAAATGATGGTTAGAGCTTTACTTTTAGCAGGGATGGGTGTGACTCAACCATTACAGGAACCTCATAGACAAACAAGGGCTATTTTTAACAATATTAACATTAACATATTGTGATGTCTCTTATTTGGAAACTGTACAGTACAGTCATGTGCAATGGTAGCAAGAAATATCTTAGAATAAATAAAATAATGTGTTATTATAATTATTGTTATTGTTGTTGATGATGATGATGTTTTTACAAAGATTCCTGATATGAATGTTATTTTTATTTGGTTCCTCTTTTGATCCCATGACTGATACTAAAGACTGAATGAAGAATGAATTTCACAAAAGCTTATAGGCTTACTATTTATGCTGCGCATGGGATAATCTCAACTCTGATGGAATTTGATATCTCACACGTCGTGTCAGTTTCTAACACAACATAATACGGCAACGTGGAAAATATTCGAAAGGTCATGATCTCATGATCACCTGTATAATGTGGTGAAAAATGTACAGATATTCAAAATATTCAAATGATATTCTTCGGCTCCGGCACTGTTCAAAACGGGTCATTTCAGTCAAATAAATGCATCGTGTTTGCTCAAATAAACATCAATTAAATAATGTCTCCAGGCACCTATAATTAGAGTCCTTAACACGTGGGAATGTTTTGCTGTTGGGCCCCAATAAAACAAATCTGATTTCACGCTTGAAAGACACCTGGCACGTTTCGAGGTTAGAATAAAAAAAAAATACAGCAACCGAACTCCAGGCGGTGATGCAGTCAGCAGTCAAAAAAGGCTTAAACTGGTCCTACAATGTGTAGTATCAAATGATACTACACAAATGCGAAAAAGAAAAAAAAAAAACTCGGACGATTAACGTTCACACGTCCAGAATACGGGTGTAAAATTACGAGTTGTTTTGCATTAGAGTCCGGCGACATGCAACATTTAAACGAGCGTTGAATTTCAAGCAGGCATATGTATGCTGATGCAGTCCGCAGCTGCCGGAGAGTGAGGTGGTTGATGTGCTAGTTAAGACTTTGAAGGAAGGCTTGCTCGGGTCACCTCTGCCTTCACATCACATCCCTGCCAGATATTCTTTCAAGTGTCCTTCTGCGTCGCCAGAGATGACAACACAGAATCGATAACCAGCCCGAAATGAAAAGAAGGAGGTTTTGCCCCCGAGGCGTAAAGATCTCCGCGCGCTTGCCTCCTCTGAACTCCGGGCATTCCTTAGCTGTCTTATTTCATCGTGAGAAAGAGAAGGCCTTGGTTTTTACTTGCTAGATGAAGGCAAGCGAGTCCCCCCTGTTTCCCACAAACCGTTATTCAGATCAGACAGACGGAGGGATGTGTGTGATGGCGACACGCAGGACAGGAGGCTGTGCTGCTCCACGTTGGTCAAAGGGGTAAATAGAGACGTGTGCGCACGTGCGGTGCAGAATATCGCCTTGGTATCATCAGTTTATAATACAGCAGGGCAGGTACATCAAAAGAGAACTAGTGATCTGGCGTTAGATAAGGGAGAGACCCTCAAGTTACATCTTAGATTTATTTTGTTTATAACAAGTAGGCTTAAAGTGTTTGGTTCTGTTTGCTTTGACGTTTGGCCTTGCTTATATGTTTAAACTTCTGGTGTAGTAAAACAGAGCCAAACAAACTCGGAGAAACTGTCTCAAACTGAAAGCGGCTGTAGTCCAGGTCGTCAGTCGCAGCTTTCGTCTTCACCACCGGGGCCTTCGCTCCCACTGCGCGCTTCTCCGACCCAATAAGCCCGTCAACTCCCTCGTGCCCGCCCTCATTAATTACTTGTTTAATGGGTGTATGACCAAAAATGTAAAAAACGGATTAGGCGCACGAAACCTACGTCCGGTCTGCTCGGCTTGCCTGGAGATCAGCCTGGTGCATTTGCATCCTCGCCAGCTGTTCACTTGGTCCACACGCCCCACAGAAAGACAGACGCGCAAATATGAGTCATTCCTATTTTAATAGACACCGCGCGTCAAATGTAAAAGTCATCAGATGTGCCACTACAGAATTAATTCTGTCATCACTCAAGAATCTCGTTTGTTTTCTTTGTAACACAATTAATTAAAGAAAATATATGCGTAAACTTGACTGTACTGCTTGTGGTTTTATTAATTGAGTGAAGTAATCTGTTTTACAAATAAAATGGGGTAAAATGTCCCACGGGAATTTACAGTGATGTCGTGAATGTCAGCAAGCAGTACTACGGTATACCCGCATTTTGAAGTAGATTCGTTGACTAGCCACTGTGGATAATAGAGTGGTAAATATATAGTTTTCAATAGTGCATTCATAAATACACCTTTTTGTTACATTATATATTATTTGACAGAGGAAGCATGTGATAAATTTTTGTATCATGTAATTGTATATGTTTGTTGTCACAATATATTTACACCAAATCAAATACGATTAGAAATAAATAACTATTTTCAATAAATCGCAGTCTTGGAAGATGTCTCCTTATACAAAATGTAAACATAATATTATACTTACACTCTTTCTAAATGATCAATTCTAAACATCATACAATTAAATTCCACTGTGGTAGTTTAATGCCCAAATACATCTACGTTTAACATACCAATTAATTTTATTTATCTCCAGCTAAAGCTGTTAAAGTAAACTTAAAAGTCGAGACACAGAATATTTCTCCAAGCTCGATGCGTATGCTATATATACACACACACACCCACACAGACACACACACACGCACGCGCGTACACACAGAGAAACACACACGCCCACGAGTCCTGAGTCAAAGCTCGTGAGGGGAAGAAAATGCACCACTCCGCGCGCGTGTGTGAACAAAAAAGTTGCAGTCACACACACAGAGCTGTGTAAGAGCTAACGAAGTGACGACGCGAGCCTTGCTGCCTGTGATCTTACTCAAATCTGTGGTTGCGCCTAATCTTTAGCACATGACTGCGTTTCTGCTCCAAATCCCAGAAATACCCATTTACGTTGAGGACAGCGTAGAAGTTGCACGCTTTCGGACCTGTTGGCAACACTCGTGCGACCCGGACGACATTGGGAGACACAGACAGGCGTGTTTCTCGTTGTGGAATTTATCTTTTTAAAGAGTCGAGACTGACACGGAAAGGGTAAAAGAAAACGCCGCGTTTCAACAAACACTGGTAAGTGCAGAGGTCGAACTATTCTGGATGTGAGTTAATGCAAGTGCAGGAATTCGTTCCACCTCGGTTCCCCGTTTGGGTGTAATGGGCCAGACGCGATTGAAGCCCCGACTTGGAGGCGAATGATAAGTGATGTTTCTGGCAGCTCTCACCTTGACTTCGCCGATGATAATGATGCATCGTTAACACTGAACGGCCAGCGGGCCGAAGACGAGCGCGTGGTTGCGTCGCGCAATTAGTATGAGCGCACGTGGGGCTGGAGAAATGTGCTTTTATTGTCTCGGAAACTGCACTGAAAATTAAACATGTTAAATTTGCTATGTGTGAATTTTCAATTACTTGTATCTGCAGGATTAATGTAAATTGAACACGTTCCAAATTAAATATCGACGGACTAACATTTTAAATAGTATAAAAAAATTAATTGTCCATCAAGGAATCTTCAACAATTGTGTTATTAAAGACAAATGACTCAGTTGAATACTGAGTTCTTCACGGGTCAGTTGACTTTGAATGATTTGACGCAAGATAATATATTAATTTCCACTGGAAGAAAAAAACACTTCCTGCACGAATCTAAACTTCATGCAACGATAATTGTATTATTTGACATAATTTATAAACTGTTTATTTTTCTAATTGTTTATAATTCTAATACCTTACAGAGTAGCCTAACTAATATAAAAACTAAACATGTAATTAAGACCCATATTCAAATAATTAATTTAATATGTCAAACAGCTAATGTCAAAAACAACAAATCTCATAGTATTATTATTATTGTTGTTGTAGTTATTCCGACGATTATGTTAATAATAATAATAATAATAATTATTATTATTATTATTATTATTATTATTATTATTATTATTATTATTATTATTATTATTATTCCTTGTATTTTAGTTTCACAAGGTTAAGAATGAATCAATTAGCCTACATCATTTCAGCAGTTAATTTCTGGCTACACTAGCCAAGGTTTTGTTATCATACACCTTCAAATTCATTGACATTTTAATCTAAATGTTGCTTTCTATATTTCTATATATTTCTATATTTAGCAAATAGAGCCTAAACCATGGTTATATTATATTTAGTCGCTTGAGCACTGTATAGACTTATGACGTTTAACCACCTTCATTACGATACATTCAATTAAAAATAATTACTAATTATACAATACATAATTATAACGTTTTTCATAGGGATCCAAGCTTTTTAAGATTTCTCTTACAGACAATACACAGTCGCTTGTATAAGCTTTTTTTAAAGCTTTATGCTTTAATTCCTCAAGCTGGGGCGAATTGCTTTGGGTGAATTTTTAAATTTGTATCTTATTTTGGAAGCGCTTATTTATAAGTAATCCATGCACGTACGCGCGCAAGTGCAACCCCCTTACCCTGCTTCCGCGCGCAGATGCGCGGTGAACGACGTGAGGAGCGGGCGCGCGCAAAGCGATGTGTTTGGACCGAGAATGGAGGCGACTGAGAGAAAGCGGTTAACAGCAGGATCGCATGCAAATTTCCACTGCAAATTATCATAAGCAAACAGCGGAAGCCTGGGCTAATAAAGGCCCATCTGTGTTACTTCATATCGGGTTAGTATAGAGCTGTGATAATGAATTTTGTAATATCCCACCGACAGACATCTCAATCAGACCCTAATCCCGTGATTTTACTTCGGAATCACTCAACTTCCAGCGCTCAAACTGCAGCTCGCTCACACACACACACTCACACACACGCACACACACACACACGCACGCACACCTCTGCCGTACCCATCATGCCGCGTTTGTCGATGTGGGCCTTAATTAGGGTGGTCTTGAGTGAGCGCGGTGGGATTTCTAAACAAATGAAGAGAAAGGTGCATTTTCCATTACAGCCAATGCAATATCATTATAGATATGAAACGGGACATTACTGAGTGATCCAACCACTCTGTAACCTCGTGATCACCTGTATAATGTGGTGTAGCCTTCAACGAGACGCGCAGCAGGCCCTAATGTAATCTGTTGCTCGTTGTGAGCCAACGTGGAGTACAAATGTCTGACTATTTTGTTTGAAAACATTTCTGTTTATTTGCAGAGTTGAACAGTAACGCAAATGGATTCCCACTGCCGTAAACTTGCGTCGACGTGTGCGCAATTGGGTGAGTAGACCCGGATATATGTGTCTGCGTTAATGTCGCCTCAGTGTTCCTGGTTTGTGGGGATGTTTTTAAGCTCTTTTGCACTGGAGTTGTAATTGAGTGTTGCACAGGTAAGTGGGGTGGCAGTAAACGGAATGTTGGCACTTGCCTGCAGAAAGTAAAGGGGAGAGTGTTGGCGTTTTATTGTCCGAGGTGGACACCTGGTGGTAGGAGATGGAAGTGCAACTGAGGAGTCGGTCTTCGTCTCTCGTGATTTTCCAAACGTGGGTTCTTAATGTTCTCGTTTGTCCGCGCACTTGTACACGTGGTGGCGGGTCAGATCAACTCAACTGCCATTTATACACGCAGCGAACTTCACGCATGTGATTAATTAATTGCATGCGCATTTGCAGCATCTTAACCCAGAACACGACTCATTACGCATTAGGTCCAAAAACACGTATAACATTAGAAAACACGCACACTTTAGCAAAAAAAAAAAAAGTCATTTTGTTTACATACAGCATGAAAAGAAACATTTAATAGGCGGCCTGCATCACAATGTCATCTTGGTTAAGGGAATTAAAGGCCATGTACACAGGAGGTGTTTGGCAAACTTTGCTTATCTCTTAACAATGAGATATGCCAGTTAGGGTATAATAAACCATTGATTACAGAATAGAAAAATGTCACCCGTGTATCATTACGCCAGCAGAGAGGGGAAGCCATGCATGAGAATGCAAACATCGAAGTGACAGAGAGGAGAAGACACTCGAGCAACTTGATTATCGACTCGACTCCCTTGTCTTAGGCCGACCGGTAATATATGCAGCACTTGTTTGATAGACTCGAGGGAAAACTAAATGTATAATGAAAGCCTCCTCGTGAGGAAGAATATAGTAATGGAGGAATCTGATGTCCTCTTAATCCCACGGAAAAGGCTTTGGCGCCCCACTCATATTGACTGAATTGGTAATTAACGGCTCTGTGGCTCACCGTAGTCGGTAATCCACAGCGGGCAGTAGAAGCATTCTGAATACAGAGCAATAATCCAGTCCAAATCTACCATTACTTTAACAAGAATCAAGTTTCCTCGGTCCTATAGTGCTTAACAGTCCGGGTGATGTTTCAATCAGACCTCATCATCATCACCATCGTTGTTGTTGTTGTTGTTGTCGTCGTCGTCATCATCATTAATATTATTGTTGTCGTTGTGTTCTGTTCACATGCGACAATATATGGATAATCAGCCCACTGAATAACTCTTAATTACGTGTGCATGGAAAACGTGTTTTTTTCTGAAACAGAATTCCTTAGTAATTATAAACGAAGTATAATTTTCTTTGACGCAAGGACATAAGGAAACCAGTCGCTTGTTTTTAAATGACTCGACGTTAATTAATTTTCTCATGATAGTCGGTTCAAATGAAAATTAGACCACTTTACTCCAACAATTCTGCAAACACAGGCGTGTACATGCAGTGCGGCGGGTAAGCGGGAGAAATCCGTTTATGGTGCTAAACGAGACTGCGAGATTCAGAGGTAAAACAGACTAATGTGTACCAGATCGGACAGGTCTAAGATCTCTGGTAAGATCTTAGCGTGAATTACACAGCAGGCAAATAGATTAAACTATTTGGAGGGACATTTCGGAAAACCGAAGACTGCCTGCTCTGACTTCTTCTTCCCCTTCTTGCTCGCTTTCTCAGAGGTTCGCTGCTTCCGGCAGAAATAGCCAGATGAAGTGCATATGAAGGACTTTCTCGGGATTAGCATCGTCCCGTAATAGTACTGCTCATATCCACATGAACGGGCGAGAGGGACGCCGGGTGGCAGGGGGGCTTGGGCAGCTTACGATGGCACACTTCGCGCCAGAGACTGAACAAGAATGAGCCTTTTCCTCGGGCCTTTTGTACAGGTCCACCAAAAACTGCAGGCTAACTATAAAATGTCTTTTTTACATTGTTAGTGCATCTTTGTTTTCACATTCTCGTTTATTCCTGTGCACAGTTACGCAACGTTAATGACAATCTCCGTTATTAATTTCGGTCAATGTGCGCCTTATTGTTTAATTAAATGTGCTTTATTCTTGATCTCATAAAAAATATCACTATTTACAACTCATTGGGATATATCAACAGCAAAAATCATGTTGCTAATATTCGACAGAGTCTTTTGCAGTGTAATTTTGGGTCATCTCGAGAAACATTTATATAGCCTTTATTCATAAATGGTACATATGAGTGTACTTTGATGAGAAGAAACCAGGAGTGAATGTAGGAGTCCATTTAAAATTCTTAAGCTAATGAGGTTCTTATCAGATTAAAACGCACTCCAGCCAGAAGTGGCCTCCGCCTCCGAGGGCGCAGACGGCGCGTTTGGAGATAGTTTCCCAAAGCGCGGATATGTGTCATTTAAGAAAAAAAGATAACCAACTGAATCACCAATAAATTGGCCTTCAAACAAGCAATGATGCGCAATAAAAGCATCTTATTTTAAAATGATTTTATTCAAAACGTATGTATGCGTATGTCACAGTCGGCTTTTATGCATGTCCATATACTGTATCAAACATTTTTGTTTGCGCCTGTTACCTTGAATTGTTGATACTGTTTGTTTTAAGCGCCATGACTGCGAAATTTCACACTGATAACAGAGATTTGTGACTGTCTTTAACACGTCTCATTGGGTTGAACTGATGCGCTAAACGGATGCTAGTGAGCGTGAACAGGCTTGTGATGTTCGGCGTAGGTTTAATTGGGTGTAAGGATAACCCAGACTAAATGTCCATTGTCTAAAATGCAGTCTTTTTCTGTGACAGAAAAAAAGTTTATGTTAAAAAATAACATAGCTTTATTAAAATAAATAAGTTCTAATAATGTCATCTTTATGAGGGCTTCATTTATAGATCTTCTTTTCATACATATATTCTGTTAGTTTCCTTAAAACTGGCATTACGCACAAACACTTATGAATTCATTTGTATTCCCTTCTAAATGGATTCACGTGAGAGAATAAATAAGGTCTGAATACAGGAGGAATAAACTGTCCGCCTACTCTGGCGTGTCTGGAGCTCGTGTGGACGCCGGTTGGCCACAGGAACCGTCATGTGCAGTTTGACGGCCTGTCAAAAGGAGGGAGGGTGGTGTTTGACGTCAGACTGCAGGGAGAGGCTCAGTTGGACGGGCCAAAGAACAGGAGACAGCTGAAAGAGGGAGCGCTGTGTGAGAATGTGTGTATGCGAGTGGATATCATATCACCTACCTGTCCCTGTCACTCCGGTTCCATCGCTGCTCTCCGTATGAAACCGAGATAACTATTTGCTCCAGTCTGAGCTAAAAAGCCTCACCTTTCCTTCGACGTGCCGCGCTGGCTTAATTTTAAGACGGTTAAAGCCATCCGAGAGGAGTTGATCTGAGCGACTTAATTGTGAGAGGAGCCACGGAGCTTGTAAATCCAGATTCGGCTGATCCGCCAGGCGATATAGTGGTCGCTCGGCTTCCTGTGTATTTCTTTTTTTTTTTCTTCCTGCTTTTCGTTTGGGAGTTTAAGCCGTTTGTGAATTCGCCTGTTTTATCCATGAACTCTATGAAGGATCCGCTGAGTTTAGACCATCATCACATCACTGGAAGTAAACTTGCTTCCGCGATCCACTCTCCGCTTCCAATGCAGCCTTTGCAGCGGTGTGTGGAGTCCAAACACAGGCTGGAGGTGCATACGGTGTCCGACACCTCCAGCCCCGAGTCCGTAGGTAAGACCCAGCGTCCTCCTGCTCTCGTGGCTCTCCTTCTCGTTTCAGTCTTCGTTAAGTTTCCTGCATCCAAATATGGACGCATTCTCCACTTCTTCCCTGGGCTCTGTAGGCGAGACGAAGTTACTGTCTGTGTCTTGCACACAACCGTGACCAGCGCGCAGCGCGTAAACTCAATGTTGTGGGTTTTATTTACATAGATTTGGAATATGCGCGTGCGGAACTCGCGCGCTGCTGCGTTTTTCTATATTCTGAAGAAAAAAAAGACTCGTTCAGTCAGTGTAGGAACCAGAATTGGGGTTCTGAATGTAAAATACTGGGATTACAGTTTTATCGGCATAATCTGGGCTACGTGTGTGAATTTACAGGCTGATGATGAACACTGACTGGATCGCACAGAGACTTTTCCAAAGTCAAACTAAATCCAGTATTGGTTTTAAATTCATATTGGAAAACTCGGCAGGAAAATATTGTTTATATATTTTTAATTAATGTATTCCTTTGTTTGTTGTATATAAATATATGTTTAGTACTCGGATTCAATTCTATCAAAATAACATATTGTAATGTCTGCTGAAAACCACATATAAAAGGCTACATAAATGTCGTAATTATTTGTTACACAGAGAAAGAAAAGGGTCAAAGTAAAAACGACGATTCGTCCGATGACCCGTCCAAAAAAAAGAGACAGCGACGACAAAGGACACATTTCACCAGCCAGCAGCTCCAGGAACTGGAGGCCACGTTCCAGCGGAACCGCTACCCGGACATGTCCACCAGGGAGGAGATCGCAGTCTGGACCAACCTCACCGAGGCCCGAGTGCGGGTGAGTGGACAAATAACGCCAGTGTAGTTTGGTAATACCTTTTTGTAGGAATGCTGTAGATTGTGGCATAAACGATCATTCTCTTTAATTTAATATTTTACTATTATTGTAACCAAAAATTACACAAGAGGTTTGTTAAATTCCGGATGACCGAACACGGTGCTTTTGTGCTAGTTTTGATAGATCGTTAGGTTAAATGTGTGATTAGAATAATTACACTAATATTTACTAACCAAAGGGTTTGTCCGAAATTAGATTTATAAGACATAGTATTATCTTTTCGTGGAAATATAGTACGCACCATGACCAAAAGCCAAAATCCGACCAAACGTATTATTATTTGGTGAGAAGCTAATTATGGGTGACAGAAATTCTTTGCAATCAACGCAGGGGACACTCCAACGACGACATGCTTTAATGGAGTAGCAGGCTTGCTGTGAAAGAGGTGTAAAGCTTGTATTTTGCGATTGTCATTCTCGTGTTGTATACTTAAGGTCAGAGTGCGTCTCCGCCTATGTAGTGAATACACATTTGAAGAGTCATTACAGCAGATTACAGGCAGCCAAAACGGGCTGAGTACTGGGAATCTAGTGGAATCAAACACGCTTCTGAGACACCGACGCTATTTATAATAATTATTATTAGCCCTGTTATTATTTCATTTATTTGTTTTGTTTTTTGGCTAATTGTTGTTTGTTTTTTTGTCTAAAGTCACAAAGTGACAGAGTCACGTACATTTTGGGCCACAAGCCAGTCCAGCGCTAATGCAGTCGCCGTGATTTAACGCTTGTTATGGATTTAGTTTTTGAAAAAGAAAAGGTGCATTTTGCACTTCTACACATAAACGCGGAGTTATCGGTTGGTGCAATAATCATCAGCCGATTCAATTTAAATAGTCTTAATTTAAATATGACGTTTTATACGACGCCACGTCGTTTTAAAGCTACAATATTTAATTATGTTTTACGTTTGTTAAAGGTTTGGTTCAAGAACCGACGGGCAAAATGGAGGAAACGGGAGAGAAACCAGCAGGCTGAGCTGTGCAAAAACGGCTTCGGTCCTCAGTTTAACGGACTGATGCAGCCCTACGACGACATGTACCCCGGCTACACCTACAACAACTGGGCCGCCAAGGGCCTCACGTCGGCCTCGCTGTCCACTAAGAGTTTCCCCTTCTTCAACTCCATGAACGTCAACCCGCTGTCTTCTCAGGCCATGTTCTCCCCGCCTAACTCCATCTCCTCCATGAGCATGTCCTCCGGCATGGTCCCGTCCGCCGTCACGGGTGTCCCCGGCTCCGGCCTCAACAGCCTCAATAACTTGAACAACCTTAGTAATCCGTCCCTGAATTCTGGGGTGCCCACGCCGGCGTGCCCGTACGCGCCCCCGACGCCCCCCTACGTGTACCGGGACACTTGCAACTCCAGCCTCGCCAGCCTGAGACTGAAGGCCAAACAGCACTCGAGTTTCGGATACGCAAGTGTGCAGAATCCGGCCTCCAACCTCAGCGCTTGCCAGTACGCCGTGGATAGACCAGTGTAATCCACGGAGAATTATCAATCCCGAACCCCAGGAACAAGACTTCTGTTTTTTTTTCTTTCCTTCAAAAAAAAGGGCACTAGAAAAATAGACCAGAGACGCATCATGGCCCGAGATGGAGTTGAACGAAATCGGAAGCGAAGCTTTCTCTAAGCGAGAGTGTTGATCTGCACTGTGGCATTTAGGATAGGAAAATACTTCATAAGCTTGATTATTCTGCCAGTTCAACTTCTGGACATTGATTGACTGAACGGTTGTATATATGTCTAAATTTCATCTCCAGTTTGTAGGTGCGAATGCTATAGCTCTTAACTCTTTTCAAGAAATCACTTTAACACAGCATGTGGAATACCTAACAAAATCATGTCTTGCTTGCAAAAAGGGGAAATGTACATACTAAACGCACCAGTTGTGTGTTCCTAACATATAAATTTATTATTAAATGTCTGTGTGAATATAGAATTAGAATAGCAACACTGGTTAATTCTACGCAAATGTTTCTGCGAAATGAAATTGGTTTTGCTCTGTGTATACTATTTGGTACGGACCCTTTGTTTCGTTTTTTCAGCATCCAAAAAATAAACTATTGTGTTTTATTTAATGGAAGTAAATATATTGTTCTAAACCATTCCTAAACGCTTGGTTTACAGTTATTGCGAGAGTTTCACGGGTTCACGGTCTCAGGCTAGCGTGCAGGGTCAAACAACATTTTCTAATACACATGGGTGAGGCGCAAAAGCCGGTGAAGAGGGCGAGATGTCCAGAGGAGATTAGTAGCCCCGTGGAATATACATGTCCGACTGAAAGCGTCTGGGCTGATCACCCAGGCTTGAAATAACATAGAAATAAGCTTGAGAGAGACTGGATCTCATATCAGTGAGGCGACAGCTTTCTGAAGGAAGATTATACCCATGGCATGTCATGGACCAGTGATGTGACACTACAAAACTATGACAACAATTTAGATCACGCGAGAAAGTTGGCGATAGTTAAAAACAAAGTTGTGGATGAACAGAATAAATAAAATAATAAAGGTTACATAGGAATTCAATAATATTGTACAAACGGTGCAGAGCACTTCGGAAGTATTTGCGCATAAAATCAGAACCGTTAAGTTAAAGACCGTATGGTACATGATGTTATGGATAAACCGCAGCCTCTATATAAAATATATTAGCCTATCCGAAATTATTATTATTATTAGTAGTAGTAGTAGTAATATTGTTGTTGTTGTTATTATTATTGCTATTATTATTATTATTATTACTACAGCTAATTCCCGGTTTAGTCTCTCTGTGGGTTTTTCTGGCATTCGCTGACTCATTATTTTTTTGAAAGCGTATATCCTCTATGGCAGCTTTTGTCTAGACAGACATGTTTGTGGACTTTAGTGGACTATCATTATCGCCACTGGAGCGAATGAAAACACCTTAAAGGCAAACAGAAGATATCATTTATACGTTTGCGCAAACAAAATCATATGTCACGGGAGTGAATCTGCCTGTGTTTATGTTTTAGAAATTACAGTAGCAAAAAAACAAGTCATGGGAGGATAAAATAATCTTTGCCTTTGTCGGCACTGACAAGGGGAAAATTGGTTATGAGCTACATGCGCATAGTTGTAATTATCCTTCCACAATGTCTGCAAATATAAAAATGAGCCAAACCACGTTTTCTGCGGGGAATAAACAGATAAAGCGTATTATGAATTACATAATTAAAGTCAGAGCTGGAAATAAACATTTTTAAATTAAAGTGTTCAAACGTTGTCACTCATACACAGAAAAAAGATCAAGGAAAATACAATATGTCTTAAGTCAACATAACCTATGACTGAGGTATAAATCTTGAGAAAATCATGTGTAATAGACACTTTATAAACCTTCATTAAGAGAACAAACTCATTCAATCCACACGCCGTAAATCACCAGTGTGAAGTGTCTGCCCTCCTGGTGTGCTCGGTGAAGAGCTCTAACCAAGCCTAAAGTGTCCAGTCTCCAGGAGCCCGCAGTCTGGAGCACAATACACATCTCAATAAAGACTGGGGGGCCCGCGGGAGCGCTATCAAACAGGCCCGGAGAAACCCTCCAGTCGGGCGGACACAGCTGCAAAAGGCACTGCTCCTCTCCAAACACCCGCAAAGAAGGTAAGACACGTATAAATGCCCTCCATCGGAAGTGAACTGCGCTGATTTGAAGTGGTCAAAGTTTGGTCAGAGTTGGTTCATCTTTACCAGTTAAATTCAGGCTTAACTAAACTGAATTTGGCTTGAACTGCTCAGTTAGGTTATGTCCTGACATACGGCCAGGAGACATACAGGCCAGTTTATTTTTAATCTATAAGTTTGCTCAGATGAGTTTATTTGTAAAATTCAAAAGCCATCTATCAAAAAAAGAAAGCAGTCCCGATAAACGAGACTTATTTGAGGATTTTATTTTTTTAACTCAAGCTGACACTTCATTAAGCGACAAGCTTTTAACTTCCTATTAAAGGTGCTGTGTTAACTGACAAACAAGTGATGATATAAGATTCTGCAGCCTAAAGTAAATTTGAAACCGAACGGGCCAAGAATGTAAATTTCCTCTATTGCATTATCCAGACCATTAAATTTGTTAACGTTGTGATTCGGTGAAATACAGCGTAGAGATCTTGTTCGCGTAAAACCTTCATACTAGGAATTTAATATTTACTACGAGTTTTGGAGATGGAATACTGCATGAAATCATCCAACCAAATTTATTAACCAGCAGAACATTGGCCAAATGCGTCTTACCCGATATTTAAAATGACATTATATTACATAATTAAGGGGTAATAAAAGACCGAGTCTATACATAAATGCATTATAGTAGGACACAATGGAGTTCAAAATGCTCTACACATGGTTGGTCCTTTGTCTACTGCGTCAGGAACCGGAACAGTCAGTTTGCTTTTTTAACGGATTCATTAAACCTCTACAGCTTCGGTCATGTTAATATGCAAATCAATTCCGAAAATGCACTTGTTAAGTAATGGTAAGATAATATTTAGGCAACTGGGCCCGATTGCGTTTAAGTTTTCGTAGTTGGGATAAATGGGGGACTAACTGGAAAACCAAAATAATCACGTATTCTATTTTTCCAGAGCAAAGACGATACGTTTGTATCGGGCGCAAGGTAGATAGTTGATGATGGCTGTTGTTTTAAATAAGCATCATGTTCCGTATCCACATTCGTACCCGCCGTGTTCACAACGTCGCACCTTGGCGCGGGCTCGTGCGCGAGCCTCCCACGCGCTCGCGCTCACCTTGGTGGAGTAACGCAGCTCTAAATCAGACCTGCAACAACTCGGTGCAATATAAGATCTTTATAACCATCGTGCAGCTGTTGTCCTATTGAGGGGTCACGGCACGGGTGAAAATAATCAGGACGGCAGTCTGAAAAAAGACTGAATAGGAAACGAGAGAACGGCATACCGCCGTGAACCGCGGCGCATAGCTCAACCGGTGCTGCTGTCAGTGATTGCGCGTGCGTGCGTGTGCACGCACACGGAGACAATGTAAACACAGGCAAGTTGAGAAAGGAACGAGGGAGATGCATGTGAATAGTGCATATTGTGTATGGCAGGTGTAGAACAGGTTGTGCAGGGGTTTGTTTAGTCAGAGCCCGAAGGTGAAGATGTGTTATATAATAAACTTTTGTGTTTGTCTGTATGCATACTGTGTGTGTGTGTGTGTGTGTGTGAGAACATAAGTGAGAGTCCATACAGTTGTTCCTGGAGATCCTTTAGCCTGCACTGTGCATATAACAGTGCATGTGTACAGTTTATAAGATCATATTTGTGTATAGTGTGTCTCCTGGATATGTGCACTGTGTGTGTGTGTGTGTGTGTGTGTGTGTGTGAGAGAGAGAGAGAGAGAAAGAGGAATAGAAAAAGTCAAAGGGAGGTGTGTATGGGGACAGACACTGCCAAGTCTTTGATAAGCCAAGTGTGGGCCAGATCTGGCTCTTGTGGGTGTGGGGGTGTGGTCTGGCTCTTGTGGGTGTGGTCTGAACTGGGAGAGTGTGAATGAGTGAAGCTTGCGTGACTCACACACTTCCTGCTTTCTGGAGTTATATAAAAAAAAACATACTGGATGTTTTCACTGCAAAATCTTCTAGGAATTCCATACAGCCTGTGTATTATCAGCAATGTGGGATCAGTAAAATCACACACATACATATGTGCGCGCATATGTGTGTGGAGTGAGCCTGTGTGTGTCTTTGTGGTATGTGTGTGGCATGTGTGTACGTACACGTGCATGGTGTGCATGCATGTGTGTGTACACGTGTGTATTCAAGTGATTGCATGTACACACGTGCATGGGTTTGAATGTGCATGTGTGTGTGTGTGTGTGTGTGTGTGTGTGTGTGTGTAGGCTGTGGATGAGGAACCTGTGATTCCTTGTGAGTGTGTATGGGAGTGCACGCAAGGCAACTGTGAACTTTAGGCAAGAAACACACACACTGATAGACGGCTGAGGTGATCTGTAACTGTTTAAATGTCCGGAGCATAAATCTGTCTGGACTAAAAACAGCTGCTTCACGACTCACTGTACTCTGCCATGAAGTGGAGATTCAAATATTCAAAAGATCCTTAGCTGGACAGCTACTAGTATTTGTGTGTGTGTAGCATTTGTCTGTCTGTGTGTGTGTGTGTGTGTGTGTGTGTGTGTGTGTGTGTGTGTGTGTGTGTGTGTGTGTGTGTGTAGCATTCGTATGTGTGTGTGTAGCATTTGTGTGTGTGTGTGTGTGTGTGTGTGTGTGTGTGTGTGTGTGTGTGTAGCATTCGTATGTGTGTGTGTGTGGGGGGGGTTAGGAATGAGTATCGGTGGCTGTAGAGTCCCGTGCACTCTGGCTGACCCGTCTGGGGGGTGATTCCTCAGTCCACTGGACAGCCACAGAGACGCTCCACCCTCCAGACCACCGCTGCTCCGTCAGGTCGCATTGGGTTACACCGAGATGTGCTGGGCTGCTTGATCACAGGGTGCCACATGCAGCGTATTGGACCAGACCATCCAATACAGTTCCATGATGTACACTGGGACAGAAGCACTGAGTCTGTGCTTAAAAACACAACTGATCACATGTATTGATTAAGAGACCACAGATATATGAAGCATTGTTATAGAAATCACTTTATACCAAATCAATGCCCAAATTAAAATTTGTGTAACTCATTTCAGTGAAGTGTTATAGTCCTGACATGGCAGTCATGGTCCTGTGGTAGGGAACTGGTCTTGTGACCGGAGGGTCGTGGGTTCGATTCCCAGGCCTGAGGCCATAACTGAGGTGCCCTTGAGCAAGGCACCTAACCCCAACTGCTCCCCGGGCGCCGGGTTAGGGCTGCCCACCGCTCTGGGCACGTGTGCACCACAGCCCCCTAGTAATCACTAGTGTGTGTGTGTTCTAACTGCACAGATGGGTAAATGCGGAGGGCAAATTTCGACTGCTGTGAAAAAAAAAATCACAATTGACAAATATGGCACATTTAATTTCATAAACAGATACATGGAACGTTACCCACATTTTTAACCTGATGTTTTAGAGCATATCCACAGTTATGTAAACTCTGTAAATATCTGTATTATTTTTCGTGTTCAGTCACAGCAGTAACAGAATGGGGCCTCCTTCCACAGTGCATTTCAAACTCTACCCATCCCGCAGTTTGTGGTGAACTAATAAAGACTGTGTGGTATTCTACGGCTCACACCTCGGGCCTCGAGTGTGGTGACCCAGTTTCTAGCTGTAAATAAGAGTTTATCAGTGTATGAACTGTGAGCCACTTACAAATGCTTAGTCTAGTAAATGGAACACCCACCGGGTGTGTGGTGCGTTAACTGTGAAGAACATGGCAGTTGAGGAAGAAGGTCTTCTGCTCCCTCGTTTAACAGGGACGGTTGCACAAAGGTCCTCTTCCAGACACGTGAGCCAGACCGAGCACGAGATGGAGAGACTGCACGAGACAGAAAGGGCCAGTGGAAACATGTCATCTTCCTAACCTCCCCAGCCATAGCAGAGAATACGACCCTGATGCCATTGGAACACCAATTGCGAAGTGCCTCAAGCCAGGAAAATATCCTCCGACTAATCCTTGTTAAATTCTACACGCCCTCTTACAAAAGTATGCATAGTTGGTTTCAACTGGACAGACCTTACACTGAACTCCGGCAACGTTTGCGTTAACCTGCACGTTAAATGAGTTAAAATGTTGGTCAATTGTAAAACAAAACACGAGAGTCAGGGGATAAATATTTGGCACACGAGCAGGGAGCCCTTCCCCACTGAAGCTGCATGGTAATACCTGTGCCCGAGCAGTCACTCGACGTTTTAATCTCTCGTGACGGCAGGCACGTCTGAACGCGTTGGCAGTACAATAAACCCGTGAAAGCAACACTGCTCCTTCTTTTATAATATCGCCTTCATTACGCGCCAGTGTTTGAACTGCACTGCGCGAGACGACGTAATCTTCGCGAGAAAGCGGCACGCGCGGCAGAGAAGACAGACACTAGTATCATATCAGTGTGTGAGTTTAAACTCTGGAAACCTGGGAGAAAAACTGTCCTCGCAACAACTTAATTGGCTGCACTCTCTGTAGGCGAGGAGTTGAACGCACCATGTATAAATGTCATATGTGGAAATATTAACTGTAAGTTAACTGTATCTTAACGTGCGTAATGTGTAATCCAAACATTTGGGAGTAAAATTGTGTTCTGCGAATTAAGAAATAATTTGGCTATTTGATGTTCACAGAATGTACTTTATACCTACAACAGATTTATCTCAGTGATACTTCTCAAATAATGCGTTTCAACAGCTTTTATGGCTTATATTGCCTCATGGCCACCAGGGGTCAGTATAATCTAATATAATGAATTCTTAATGAAGGTTCCCGGTTTTAGTAATGACCTACTAACAACTGAATATTATAAGTGAAACAGTAACTGAATTCAGTTCAATTACATCATTATTTTCAACACAATTTACATTATTTTTTAGAGGAAAGATAACACGAAAAAACAATTATTCTGACCTGTGCTGTGCTGCCAAATGTTTCAGTGTTTCCACTAACTCAAAATAGATCCAGTCGGTGCTTTAAAAATCTGGTTCTACAGTCAAACACAGAAATGTAAACCTGGGCTACACGTTTTGACTTGCTACAGTAAATCGGGTGCGAGAGCCAATATTCACCCTGTGTTAACGCAGAAAAGTCAGCGCCGAACTGTAGTTCAGGATTATGGTCACTAGATGGCGCATCTGTTGAAAAAGTATAACGATGCATTAGAGAATTGCTGCGGTCCTGTGTTTTATAAGCAGATATTTACTCCGTCTAACATTAGCAAATAGATTAGAGTAGATTTAGCTAAACTAAAGTTTTAGTAAAGCTGGCTTACCGTTACTGAAGTAATGATATTATTCCGCATCAATGTAGGTCACAGTTCACATTTGACCTCAGTAACTTCCTTTATCTGACATTGGTCATTGTTATGGCTGATGTGAGTGTCATGAACTAAACCTTCAGGATAAGGAAGCATTCTGCGTAATTGTGTTATTATGTTTTAACTCGTTATCTTAAGCAGCGCGAGCTGTCGCCACACTTCAGTGTTAACCCCATCACAGATAGCCAAAGCATATGAAGGCCATCAAAAATAACCAGTGTTCACATGTTCGCTTTTGAACCACTTGACTCTACATGACAGGTTGCCTAGTCATACACCATTTTACTTGTTGCCTGAAACATGTTTTGAATGTTGAAGAGTAAATATTTTAATCTTAATACTGAGTTAATATATATATATATATATATATATATATATATATATATATATATATATATATATATATATATATATATATTATATATATATATATATATATATATATTGACATGTATATAAGGATGCATCATCATATAATTACGAACACATGACTGCATCATGAAAGCATTATGGACACATTATGAATACTTTATGAACACATATGCACCTACGTATGCACATGCATTTCATACATTTCAAGTATCTTTCCTGCAGTTCCTCCATGTCATTGCATGATGGGACTTAGCAAATGAAATAAAGCTGCATTTCCTTTTCACTTTTGACAGGCACAGGGTCACAGCAAACAGCCTTGGGAAAGACTGGCATGCAAGCAAGACACAGAAAGACAGGGTGGCTTTGCCATCTTGATTGAGGATAAGTGGCATCCACGCCCACCACTTCTCCACCGCGGTCCGAACCACTCATCACTGGGATGAATATATAGAGGAAATGATGCATATGGGAAAAAGAACTAATCACATCCTCTACTAATTCAATAAGGGATGCAACATTTCATGGTTACATATAGGAAGACATATTTTAAGGGATGGGTGACATCTCTATTTCCCAGCTGGTTAAAGAGACAGCGGTTAAACAGATAGTTAGGTTAGTGAGACAGCTAGGTTAAATAGATAGTTAGGTTAGTGAGACAACTAGGTTAAAGAGATAGTTAGGTTAGTGAGACAGTTAGGTTAAAGAGATAGCTACACTATACTGCCAAAAGTATTCTCTCACCTTCTTTGACTCACATATGAACTTAAGTGACATCCCATTCCTAATCAATAGGGGTCAATATGACGTTGGTCCACCCTTTACAGCTAGAACAGCTTCAACTCTTCTGGGAAGACTGTCCACAAGGTTTAAGAGTGTGTTTATGGGGATTCTTGACCATTCTTCCAGAAGCGCATTTGTGAAGTCACATACCAAAGTTGGACGAGAAGGCCTGGCTCTCAGTCTCTGTTCTAATTCATCCCAAAGGTGAGTTGAGGTCGGGTTGAGGTCAGGACTCTGTGCAGGCCAGTCAAGTTCATCCACACCAGACTCTGCCATCCATGTCTATATGGACCTTGCTTTGTGCACTGGTGTACAGTCATGTTAGGAGAGGAAAGGGCCAGCTCCAAACTGTTCCCCCAAAGTTGGGAGCATGGAGTTGTCCAAAATGTCTTGGTATGCTGAAACATTCAGAGTTCCTTTCACTGGAACTGAGGGGCCAAGCCCAGCTCCTGAAAAACATCCCCACACCATAATCCCCCCTCCACCAAATTTTACACTTGGTACAATGCAGTCAGACAAGTACCGTTCTCCTGACAACCGCCAAACCAAGACTCGCCTGTCAGATTGCCAGATGGAGAAGCGTGATTCTTCACTTCAGAGAACACGCCTCCACTGCTCTAGAGTCCAGTGGCGGTGTGCTTTACACCACTGCATCTGATGCTTTGCATTGGACTTGGTGATGTATGGCTTGGATGCAGCTGCTCATGGAAACCCATTCCATGAAGCTCTCTGTGTACTGTTCTTGAGCTAATCTGAAGGCCACATCAAGTTTGGATGTCTGTAGTGATTGACTCTGCAGAAAGTTGGCGACCTCTTCACACTATGCACTTCAGTATCCGCTGACCTGCTCCGTCAGTTTACGTGTCCTACCACTTCATGGCTGAGTTAGTGTTGTTCCCAAACACATTAATTTTCTTATAATACAGCTGACAGTTGACTGTGGAATATTTTGGAGTGAGGAAATTTCACGACTGGATTTGTTGCACAGGTGGCATCCTATCACAGTTCCACGCTGGAATTCACTGAGCTCCTGAGAGCGACCCATTCTAGTCTTCATGCCTAGGTGCTTAATTTTATACACCTGTCTGCTATGGAAGTGATTGGAACACCTGATTCCAATAATTTGGATGGGTGCGTGAATACGTTTGGCAATATAGTGTAGGTTAGTGAGGTAGCTAGGTTAATGAGGTAGCTAGGTTTAAGAGACATCTAGGTTAGTGAGGTAGCTAGGTTAATGAGGTAGCTAGGTTAAAGAGACATCTAGGTTAGTGAGGTAGCTAGGTTAATGAGGTAGCTAGGTTTAAGAGACAGATAGGTTAGTGAGGTAGCTAGGTTAATGAGGTAGCTAGGTTTAAGAGACAGATAGGTTAGTGAGGTAGCTAGGTTTAAGAGACAGATAGGTTAGTGAGGTAGCTAGGTTAATGAGGTAGCTAGGTTAAAGAGACATCTAGGTTAGTGAGGTAGCTAGGTTAATGAGGTAGCTAGGTTTAAGAGACAGATAGGTTAGTGATACAATCACTGAGGCTGTGGGGGTTTCTCTAAAACTTTTTTTTTCTTGCTCTACTAAAATCCATTAACATGTTATATTTTTATTTTAGAAGTCTTTAAATGTGCAAACATGTCGACTGGCTAATAATGCCACTGGGACACCCTGATACATCTGATATTTCTGTTGTCACAGGCAAAGCAGCAGTAAGATATACAGATGAAATCCTAAACCACAGTACAAACAACTACTGCAAACATGTTTGAAACTGTTTCTGTGTACTGAATACTATATGCATAATAACAGTTGTGTTGTCATGGTGCATAAAGTTACATGGACTCTTCCATACAAGTGAGGAATCGAATTTCTCCTCTTTTGAGTGACGTGCCCTCTGACTGCCTGAACCAAATAAAGACAGTGAACAACATCAGAGCTGTATCACTATCGCAGTTCTTACCCCAAACCTTTCTACCTCTAAGTCTTTATCAACCGATTGTTTTCGGTTTTCTGAAGATTGCGAGTGATTTGTCCACCTTTGGCTTATGTACCAAACCACAGTAATTCTAATCCCCAGTTCTGAGGATTCCACACAGGTTATATTCATTGTCTCATCCCTGTGCCTGAATAACCTGATCAAGTAGCTATGGGCAGCGCCAGGGAAAACATGAATTTGCATCATGCATGCAGTAATTCAGCATGGACTGATTTCAAATAACCTTGTACGGGGTTCAGGTGAGAGGTCATATGAGATCAAACCCAGTAGACATTTATATCCAGCGCGCGCACCTGTACCTGGACCAGAACTGCAGAACCGTCAATATGATGCAATCTAGGAAGTGTAGTATCACATTTTGTACGCAGGATTTTGTGAGGTATTTATACTCAACATAAGTCACTACAGTATTTCCTCCTATACAAAATCCCATTAAGGCATATTATATATTTTTTAATTACAGAATGGAAATCTTTAAATGTGCACACAACTGCATTAATGAAATCATGACACCCTAATGCATCAAAATTTTCTGTTGTAACAAATGAAGCAACATTAGGGGCAGTCCTGGCCTGGTGGTTAGGGAACTGGTCTTGTGACCGAAGGGTCCCGGGTTCGATTCCCAGACCTGAGGCCATGACTGAGGTGCCCCTGAGGCACTTAACCCTCAATTGCTCACTTGTATTTAAAAAATGAGATAAAAATGTATGTCGCTCTGGATAAGGGCATCTGCCAAATGCCATAAATGTAAACGTAAGCAACAGACAGATTTGCAGGCTAACACAGTTCCCAGTGACAACGACCTTAGAGTGCATGTACAATTTAATTAGAATTTAAAATCTTGCGGTGATCCAGAATCAATATGTTTGGATAGATCATATTAGAGCAACGCTACTTTAAGAGTATCTCTTTCCTCTACTAATACAACTACAACTGTCCATGAAGGGCTTGACGATTAAAAGATGGGTGGAATCAGGTATGCGGAAGGAGAAGAGATCTAAACCACAGCGCAACCTCAAAGCTACTTCTGTAAACGTGCTAAACCTTTTCTTTGTCTCGGATACAATATTCATAATAGCAGTGGTGTTGTCATGGTGCATAAAGGTTCATAGGCTGATCCGCATATGAGAGGAATTTAAATTCTTGTTTTTGAGTGACAACTCCTCTAACTGGCTAAACCAGACAAAAACTGTGAAAACTATGAAAGTTATCTGTCAACATTGTTCTGACTCACAGCAGGTGCAAAACTGAGCAGTGTGAGTTTGAGGAAAACAACTTTGAGATTACAAAATCTCAAAACATCTCAAAACAAATTTGCTTACATTTGATACATTGCATTAGATCTGGCTCTTATACAGAAAGCATCTTTGCATTTCGTGAATTGATAATTAAACAGCAATGTATGAATCAAATGTTTTATTTTTGTTGTTATAAGTCAGACTGACTGAAAGTCCAACATGCTGTTGTTTAACCGCTGTGCAGCACTGGCACTTATAGGAGGTTTTTAAGAAAATTGAGTCTTTTTTAAATAAGATATTCAGTATGTATTACTTTATGGGCTATTGTATTTATGTCTTTTGTATCTGGGGTTACTATGAATTTGTGCATAGGAGAAAAAATAAATATATATATTTCCTACCAGGGATGAGAAAGCAAACCTTCTCCATGACTTTGTATGCCCTTATATGAGAGAATAGATGGTTAAAGCATCGTGACATACACTTTTCTCTTGTAACAGCTGTCTATCTTCTTAACGTTGTGGAGCTGTGCCATCTATGCCATTAGAATGCCCTGTGGTCATGCAAATTGACCTTAGACATTTCTAAAACGAGATATGCCCGATTAACTTAGTTTTAGCAAGCAGCCAACCTGACTGATAAGAGGAGATAATGGTGATAAGCTGCATCCAATCCAAGGATGTAATAGTCTATCTCGTGTTATACCTACCTACTTTTGAACAGCAGGTGCATGTATTTAAAAAACCAGTTCGTGAATCTGTGGCAAAGGTCGCACGTGTCTGCAATGTCTGCAACGCGGAAACCTTCGACCTTCTTACAACATGAACAGGGCTAACAGGGTTAGACACAGCACCTGGACCGGCTGGAGAGAACAGAACCAACCCCATCACAACTCCTTCCAGCATGTAAAAAGGTTCTCTATCCGTGTACAAGTTATTGATCATGTCCACGCAGTCCTCGCAAAAAATGCGAATTCCACACACACGAAAACGGAAGCAGGAAACCCGATAGATTCCTGCAGATCAGTTCAGTTGTGAATGACACTCGCAACTATATCGTTTGGATATCGTTTAAATGACTGGGATAGAAGTTGAAATGTTAAAAAAGAAGCTTTTAGCCTAATTTAGTTAGGCTACAGAAAATCACATAGTCGTGACGGGCTGTAATTTGTCAGCCACACGGATCATCTTTCACCTGCTGCGTGTGATTGACGTGAGATGAACGCAGTCCTGCCCTTTGACCTCCATCCAAAGTGGCCACACTGATTTACTGAGTGAGTCGTGTTATCTTTGAAGCATCACATATCTACTCACATTCCAGGATAGTCAATGTGATATTGGGTTCATACACGTGTACACTAGGTGACACTAGGTATGATTGCATGGGACTGTGATGTGCTTGCTCGTATACGGTTATCTGTTTGAAGGAGTCGCATATGCGGGCTTGTGTTGCAATAGGCGATTTTGAACTATCTGTGATGGTTATTCATAGTAAGAGTCTACGGGCAGTCTCGCCTGTAGTCACAGTGCCTGCTGTAGGTAAAGTGAGACATAAACACACAACTCATAACCTGTATGACAACTTACATTCTGCCACGACGGTAAACAAGATGTGTGTAATGGATCAGTGTGCGTTTATTAGGTCGTATGTTTGATTTCCAGGTTGAACTTTTGTGCTCAGGTTGCTGATTTGATGACTGTCACGACCAACCTCTTTCCCATTTTCCTTCTCCTACGTCCCCTTAGCAAAAAGGTAGTATACTTGTATATCTATATATACAGACCAAGTGGACTAGAAAGTATACCAATTTAATACTTTTTCTGACTAAATTGGAACATTTCTTGTAAAAAAAAAAAAAAAAGTATACTCATCGTACACTTGAATAAACTTCTTTTTGCTAAGGGTCCATGCACATATGTGCACTGTCCCTCTAAAGTGAAGCAGTGATGTGCCCATGAACTCTGGAGCACGTGTCATCTTAAGCACCATAATCATGATGGAAGTACACTGGAATAAAGAAAAGGTCAATCCTGTCATTTCAGTCTATTCCAGCAATAATCCAGTGGAGTTGCGAACTATCATTTACCACACTGACTGACAACTAGGTCAAGAAACCAATACAATAAAATCAATGTTTGCAAAGATGCCTGTCTACATTTGTTTTGCATTACTAATGGTTACCAATTACATGTTCTACTGCTTTAGAGTGATTCTGCATTCAGAGAGGTTTCAATGATATTTTTGTCTTTGTGCTCTCACTAGGCTTTAATTGATAATGAGATTCCAGTTCTTATTGTCTATGTTTCTAAAATGCTTTATGAATTACTGCAAACCCAGTGAACATTTGTCTTCAGTACATACACCTGAGCCTGTACCAGAGATACAGAACCATCACTACCATTTAATCTAAAACGTATGCTGTCACATTGCTGTAAACTGGATTTCATATGCTGTAAACTGGATTTCATAATATATTTATAGTCAACATACATCAGTGTTTCTTACTCTTCTAAAATCCATTAAGACATACTTTATTTTAGAATGTAAGTATTAAATGTTCAAACAGACTCCACTGACTACAAATGAAACTGGGACACCCTGATTCATCTGATCTGTCTGTTACAGGAGCAGCAGTAGTGAAATATACAGACTCACCCAAAGACAAAAATAACTTTTCCTACATGCAGAATGTGCATTTAGAATTTTAGATCTTGCAGTATTTTGAAATCAATATGTTCTGGTAGTTAGATCAGTGCAACTTTAAATATCTCTTCCCTGTGAATTATAGTGTTGTCCTTGCACAAATCCAGCTACAACAGTCCATGGAGGACTTGACATGATTATATGGTGCGTGGAGTCAGGTGTGTGAAATCCTAAACCACAGTACAAGCTCAAAACAACTTCTGCAAACTTGATTATAAACCATGCATGTGTCTCGAATACAGTATGCACAATGACAATGGTGTTGCCATGGTGCTTAAATTGACATGAATTTCTCTTCTCCAAACTTCTCCTCTTTTGAGTGATGTGCCCTCTGACTGGCTAAACCACATAAAGACACCATCATGGTTCTTACCCCCCCAGGTTCCTTCTACCTCCAACAGTCAACTGATTGTTTTCTGTTAGTGCCCCAGTAGGTTGTGTATGGTTTGTGGATTTTACTCATGCCACTAATACAGTGTCCAGGGTTGAAACTAGCGTGCTACTTTTGACGATTCACTTACAGGGCTTGTGGCATTCATGAAGTCTGGGGAGATTATTTCCCTGAGCTAAGGTATGTGGCTGGGTGGATTATTCGGAACCTACTGTCATAATATTGATATAATCCTGCCACCAAACGCCAGTTCTGAGGATTCCACACAAGTTATATTCATTGTCTCTTCCCCTTGCTTGAATAACCTGATTTATTATCAAGTAGCTATGGGCTGAGCCAGGGAAAACATGAAGTTGCTTCATGTAAGCTGTACCCCAGGTCAGGGACTAGAGAACTGTACAAGGTTCACAGTGAGAATTTAAGGCCACAAACTGACTAACATCACTGTAAATGTGCTCATAGACATGTTCCATTTATCACAGCATCCTTTAGTTGACCAGCCCTGTTCCTAGAGTCACCATGAAATTCTAAAAGCATCTTCCCGGATATCTCCTGGACACCTAGACTGCTCCTGGACATCTTCTGGACTTCTAGACTGCTCCTGGTGTCTACCTGGACTTCTAGACTGCTCCTGGTGTCTACCTGGACTTCTAGACTGCTCCTGGTGTCTACCTGGACTTATAGACTGCTCCTGGTGTCTACCTGGACTTCTAGACTGCTCCTGGTGTCTACCTGGAGTTCTAAACTGCTCCTGGTGTCTACCTGGACTTCTAGACTGCTCCTGGTGTCTCCCTGAACTCATAGACTGCTCCTGGTGTCTCCCTGGGCTCCTAGTCTGCTCCTGGACATCTTCTAGACTCCTACACTGCCCCTGCTGTCTCCCTGGACTCCACACTGGACTGTTTCATAACTCTGGTCCTAATTTAGTACGAGCTCAATCAGAGCAGGCGGCACACTGTGCAGTGTGAGTTTGAGAAACACTGCTCTGAGATTACAAAATCAGGTAAAACTGACATTTAATCTTTAAAGCCAGACTTTTATGGGATGTGATTAACTTCTTTTGACCTGGTTCTTTAGATTCAGAAAACATCATTGGGTTTCCTGAATGTCTGAATTAAAAAATCAAACACTATATAAAAGAAATAATGCAATGTTATTATTGTTATAAAATACTCTTGTTATTAGGAGGTTTTTAAGAAACTGGAGTTTGCAAACAAACTATGAATGTCTTACTATGAGTGTATGCACAGACGAATGATTACCTGGTATGAGAAAGCTAACCGTAACCTTCACATTGTATGACCTTGTAAAGTGGACACGCCCTTTTCAGTTATAATTACCTGTCTAACTTCTTAATATTGAGCGCGATTCATTAGCAGCGTCATCTACGCCGCTTTAACTGGTAGTGGTGATGCTAGATATAAGACGAGATATGTCCGATGAACTTAGTTTTAGCAAGCAGCCAAACTGACTGATAGGAGATAATGGTGATAAGCTGCATCCAATCCAATGATGTAATAGTCTATCTCGTGTTATACAGTAATTTCATCACATCCTACACTTGGTCTAGACGAGAAATAATCACACCACTATACGCTTATGACCGAATTGTTGGCGTCTCCATTGATAGAAATATCCGATCGTTGGTAAATCTGTGCCAAAGGTCGCACAAGTCCGCGGGCTGAACAACGAGGGCGGCTTTGCGAGGCGTGGGAGGAGAAACATCAGAGCTCTGCGGCGTTAGGACCGTGAACCTTCTCCACAGCTCAGAGGGCGTATGCCGGCGAGAGGAGGAGGACACACAAGGCTGACATCCGAGAGGAGCTCGACGAGTCGCGAGCGGAGGTAGGAGATGCAAGGAGGACACGGGGAGGTTGAGCAGAGCTCGTTACGAGGCGAACAAGGCGAACCGTTGTTGTGTGTCCGTCCACAGGGAGCTGCGGGATCATGTCTGTATTGGCTCTGCAAGAATACGAGTTCGAGAGGCAGTTCAACGAGGACGAGGCGATCCGATGGATGCAAGAAAACTGGTAGGTTCATGCAGATCAGGACGACTGTGGACGACACTCGAGACGATATCGTGTGTTTTAGATGGCAGAGATGGGGATTAAGATATCCGCCTAGATTACGGAGTATCACAGCTGAACCCGGGATTAGGCAGATAGCGCCGGATCACGTACCGAATCTCAGCCTATTTCCCTTGAGAATAAGGAAGGCCGGTAACCAGTGTTGCCACAATGTCACAGACACTTTCTTTCGTTTCCACAGACGCTGCCCACATTGATTTAGCGAGTGAAGCGTGTTGTCTGTCCTCTCTAATCAGATAGACAGGTCAAGGTGATGATCTTCCACACGGAGGACTTTATCTCGCCTATATCGAAGGGTTTACCTGTCTACCCGTGTCACACGAAGCTGCTTGATCATATCGACACATTTGGGTATTAAATGAACAGTATACGTTTTAATGCAGTCGCGTATATAGGCTTGCTGTTTCAATAAATGATCCTGTAAAGAGATCTTATTCGTGCTGAAATGAATATTTCAGTTTACGGTGATGACTCGCGTGTAGTCACAGTGCATTTCAGATTAGGAAGCAGTCAAAATGAATGAGAATTGGCATCCGATCATAACAGATTTGTATATAAAATGATAATAGATTTGTACACTGTGCGTCAGAGATGATTACTCAGATAAACCCGATGTACGATGATTAGATTACAGCTGGATGATCAGTGAGATGTCGGTATTAACGAGGAGGCTCGAGACGCGGTTATGAGACCCGTCTTATAATTTGACGAATACTTTATTGTGTAGGATGCAACACTGTTTGTCCTGAATGTGTGATGCACGTTTAGTCCTGCAGCAGGGGCTGCACGCGCGAACATGCCGGCTGGGGTTCAGTGTGTGTGCAGGGCTTGGCAGCTCCTCGCGCTGGTGTGTGTCATTACCACCGCGTGGAGAAGAAGTGAGGCTGGGTATGAAGCGCTAGCGGCTGGCCAATCACAGTCGTCATCTGATGTCTGCTGACGGAGCCCTGACCAATCACAGCTGACCTCGATGTGGTCATGACTGGAGCTGCTTCGCGCGCGCGGCCCTCGAGGCGAATCTACGCACCACTGCAAACGTTTGGAGTAGTTCAGTGGTTTGTCGAGTAATTTAGGTCATGCATCTGGGTTTCGCTGGTGAGCCTGCACTGTTTCACTGGCTTTGTTATAAATAAGAGAGAGGTAAATGGAGAGGTGCTTTTCAAATGTTTTTAACGGTCTGTTAAAGTATTGCTTTTATTATGACTGTATGGCTCTACAGTGGTGTCAATGGCGAATAAACACGAGGGAAGCATAAACCTGAATGATATTGGGGTTCTTACAGGTGTGTTTACATGTACAGTAGTTGCCCGGAGGAACTAAGTTAAATAATACCGGCCTTAGGTGGATCTAACGGCTAAGGAAACGCTGCACAGTTGTTTATGTTCCGGTTCTCACGTCTTTAGTGGTCTGCTTTTGGTTTTTATTTCCTTGTTTTCTCCTCCCTGCAAACCTTAAACAGTGTGATTGGGTAAAATCCATCTAAAGTCTCATGACCCAACCCATGACTAGTAATGCCTATGATAGCAAAACACTACTAATGCAGGCTTCCCTTTTTTGAGTTAAGCTTGACTGACATCCGAACCCTGATATTTGACCTTGTGCATACAATGCAGTATATACATGGCTTCCTTTTCCTGTGTGGAAATGTTTTATTTCATTTTTTAAAACTTGTAAATAACTCTCTGTCCCCTATACAATTAATATTGAATGATCGGCAGCCCACTATCAGCACACGGAATCTAGGCGTGCTGATCCACTGACTGGTTTGGGCCTCTGCAAAAGCCAAACCTGGGATTATGGCCAAGGTGTGTTTTACCTTATATAAAAGGTACAATTAGGCCGTTTAGGGATTATATTTCATGTAATAGGGAGACTAGAGAAACTAGAGAAAGACATGGCAAATAACAGCATTTCAAATCAGCCATAGCGTGGGTCAAATCAGCCATAGCGTGGGTCAAATCAGCCATAGTGTGGGTCAAATCAGCCATAGCGTGGGTCAAATCAGCCATAGCGTGGGTCAAATCAGGCATAGCGTGGGTCAAATCAGCCATAGCGTGGGTCAAATCAGCCATAGCGTGGGTCAAATCAGCCATAGCGTGGGTCAAATCAGCCATAGCGTGGGTCAAATCAGCCATAGCGTGGGTCAAATCAGCCATAGCGTGGGTCAAATCAACCATAGCGTGAGTGAAAGGAGGGACATTTAAAAATCTTTTCATGACATGCACACCAAAATAAAAGGTTAAGTTTAGACCCTAACACGTGACCGAGGACTGTGAAAGAGACGAGGATAGCAGGAGCATGACGGAGAGGTTGCACGTGTAAGCGAATCATCTGCATTATAAATACAGCATATGTCTGTGTGCATATTCGATTATGTCTTTGATGAGGGTGCTGGAGTTAAATGCTATTGCAGGGGGTCTGTGGCAAGGCCAAACAACGTGGTCGATAAAGGCCAGCCCTGACGTGGACGTTAACGGCCAGTCCTGACGTGGAACTTAAAGTTCAGCCTGACACTGTAGAGCATACTGTCCTGATCGAGCATCATTAGTTCTGACAGATGACTGAGTGTATGAGAAAAGAAGTTTTGATTAATAAACTTGGACTCAAATCTGAATTATTTCGAGTGTAAAAAAGGTGTTTCCACACCTCCTGGTCAGAAGGTCACCTTCTGGCATCCAGAAATTGACCTCGATGCACTGGTGGCTGTGGAGTTGTTATATATAACATTAAATATTCAGCAAAGACTGATGATTGAATGTTTTAATAATAAATCCTTTCAGGAGGGATAGTTTATGGGAAGGCAATTTATAGACACGTTGCCAGATGTTTGGCTGTGATTTTATAACCAACATTTAACAGGCTGTTTGGACTATATGATGCACAGTTTAGAGATCTATGTGTTTTTTAAGGATAAGACAGCTGTCTGTAAACAGGACTCTGCCAGTCTTTCACTCAAATGCTTCAGTGTGTGTTTCAATTAGAATAGGGGCTATTTTGAGGAGGAAAAAAAACGTTTTTATAAAACTGCCAAGTAGCCGTCAGCTCAAATTTATTAACCAAATCACAGCTGACCAGTGGCACAGCAAAGGAGACCAAGGAGCCACCAGAGCTATATTACACACACTTCATTTTCAGATCTCTGTAAAGAGTTGTAATCTCTTGAATTCATCATTGATCCCCCCCTCCCAGGGATCTAATGATAGCCCACGCGATGTGCAGAATTTCAGATTGTGGTGTGATGACGATTACTGGTGTCATTTGTGAGCTAATGGTTTATTGGTTTCATCTCCTTGTTCGTTGTAAGCTCCTAGACTTGTCAAGTGGTTCTGCGACCTGATCTGTATATGCAGAATTCATTATAGTGATTTGGAGACAGTGAAATGTTGTCGGGTTAGACAATGCAGTGTGTTAATAGATGTTTTTAAGTGTGTTTCTTCTCATGTGGTGTAGAAGAATTTAATCTCTGTTGTACTTTCATGGTTTCTCAGAGAGCAGATGCAGAGATACAAGCAATTGAATGTTTATCAGCTAAGATTGTCACAGACTATCAGCAATTTCAAATACTTCTATAGAAAACAGGGGCACGGTCAGATACAGCAGTCAGGTTGTATGAACAAGGTGTGGAATAAAGATAAACTAGCCACTCCTGTTGCCTGTGCCTTGAATGAGGAGTGACACACCTGTCTCGTCTGCATCTAATACATAAACATAAAGGGCTGAAACTCGCCAACCACCCAAACCATCCCAAAGCATCTCCACAAAGAAGAACCCATCAAGTCCTTATAAACAAAACAGGAGAAGATCAGGATAACTCTTTATGTGTAGATCCCTTCTCTCTCTACAGCATTCCCACGTCTTTCCTGGTCTTCTGATATTCAAATATGGAGACTTTTTAAAATAAAAGTGACTAAGATCTTACTACTGGTCCATGAACTGCATAATGGTGTAGGATCATCATACCTGTCTGATATGCTGCACCGTTATGAACCAGGCAGAAGTCTCAGATCATGAGGAACTAGCCGGCTGGTCCTGCCTAAGGTAAAAGCTAAGCATGGAGAGACTTTATTATGATGTTTCTAGTGGAACCAGTTGTCAGAGGATATTAGAAGATATCCTAGATGTTTTTAAATTGAAACTAAAAAAATGTTTGTATTTGGCCAGACTTTCTGCTCAGGTTAAACGTCCTCAGATCCTGTGGCACAGCGTGTTTAACTTTCAATAAGCACCACAGTGCATTTCTATTAGTTTCACCTCCTTCACGTATTCCTAATTTATTCTTTATATACTACCCTTGCCTTCCCAAGCTGATGCCGCCCTGGTGTTAGCATGCGGTAGTGCTGGAGGTCCAACTCTGAGCAGCTCATCCGGTTCGTACTGCAGGCTCTTAACAGGCAGAGCCTTGTAAGCTCATCCTTGACCAGTGATGTCTCTGATCTCAGGTCAGTGGGGAGAGTATTGAGGGAGTGCACCGTGGAATGCAGTAGCCCCATAGTCGGTGTTCCAACATCTCCAAGCCCTAGCTGCAGGACACGATGGCGGAGGTGAATCAGGACTGGGTGTGGCTGTGTTGCAGTCTACGACTCGGTAGATGTCATTACAATCTTCAGTTTCCATACTTTCACCTATATTATGTCAGTGTCTCTTCAGGGAGGAGAAATACAGTTTTGTGAGATTAAATAAAATTTATAAAATTGGTCAATAACTCAGGAGTGACAAGGATACATGTACCACATCAGTGGCTTACAACACCACCTAATCCCCCCCCCCCCCCCCCCCCCCCCCCCCCATTCTGGATAATTATTGATTGGTCCAGTCTACGCACCGAGAAAAACAGTTTCTCTGGCTGTTGCTTGAGGCTTTCTCTTAAACGGACCTGGTTTTACACGCCGTTACAGGCTGTGCATGACAAAGCCAGCACAAGTCCACATCAGCGACTGCTTCTGCCTGTATCTGCGTGTGTATTTAGGACAGTACTTAATCTGTTTTACATGTCTGCTTGCCATAACGGTGGAATATTAACAATGGCTAGTCATGGCTGTCTGAAGAAACTCATTCTACAAGTGTTCAAATATTCTGGGAAAAGCTCCATGGTGGCCAGAGCTACCAGACATCTTGATTCTGTCTCTCTGAAGATTAAAGCATATGTTGACAAATGTTATCAACCATTTAATTCGGGGAGATGAAGCAGCCAATGTTTGTGGCAGTGCTTGACTAGCCGTATGCTGTTCACAGACACACAGGCGAGGTAGAGAGGTAGCGAGGTAGCACTTGTGCTCGGCACCACTGGGATCTCAGAGTTGGAGGTTGATTGGTATTAAGGCCCCATGGTGCCTTTCTGACAGCAGCCAAAGCTACAAATCCTTCATGGTACCAGGCGTGTCACGGTAGGAGGCGTGTCACGGTAGGAGGCGTGTCACGGTAGGAGGCGTGTCATGGTAGGAGGCGTGTCACTGTCACAGGCGTGTCACGGTAGGAGGCGTGTCACTGTCACAGGCGTGTCACTGTACCAGGCGTGTCACTGTACCAGGCGTGTCACTGTACCAGGCGTGTTGTGTCACGGTACCAGGCGTGAGGTACGAGCCGTGTCACGGTACCAGGCGTGAGGTACGAGCCGTGTCACGGTACCAGGCGTGAGGTACGAGCCGTGTCACGGTACCAGGCGTGAGGTACCAGGTGTGTCACAGTACGAGACGTGTCCCGGTTTAAAATCCAGCTTGATGCAAACAACAATATTGCCTTTGGTGGGTGAGACTCACACACTAGGGTAACAAGAATGGCATTTGCTTAGAATGCAAACTATGAATGTCCCACCCCGTCTGTTACATTGCAAGCAGTTGTTGGACAGGCTGATCTACTCTGTGGAGGACACAGAGTCCACAGGACTGGTTTCTGTTCACTGGAATGCTGTTCCACCACCTTTTGAAGGTTGTTTTGCACTTCCTGTGTTCGTCCGACTACCACTCTGACCAGATGAGTTGATCACTACAGGATATCTAACCAGCCACACGTTAGAACCGTACCAGTTATCATATGTCAGGGGAGCAGAAGACGTCTTTGTTAAAAGAAAGGATAATGCATATTTAATGAGAAGCAATGAAATAACTTAAACCTTAGATATTTGTATACTATGATTGAAGTCGGACTGACATGAAGGTCAGGCGGACTGACAGCAGAATTTGTCATGCACAATATTTGCTTATTAGATATGAGAGATGGCAGCTTGTCTCTTGGGCATTTTCCATCTTCAAGGTTAAAGATACCAATCTAGTCAGCTGTCCTGTACAGCCTAGAAGGCAGTTGCTGTAGTCAGCAAAAATGACTAGCCCTTTTGAGACTCAATGCATTGTGCATTAGTCAACTGAAAGTGTGTGGGTGCGTGTATGCGTGTTTATGTATGCAATGTGAAAAATTACATCTGACAAATTAATTCAGCAGATATAAAAGACAATAGTAAATAATATAATAATTAGCCATAGCTAGTCTTGATATACGCTATATTGCCAAAAGTAATCGCTCACCCATCCAAATTATCGGAATCAGGTGGTCCAATCACTTCCATGGCAGACAAGTGTAAAAGCGTCGGATGCAGTGGTTTAAAACACGCCACCACTGAACTCTAGAGCAGCGGAGGCGTGTTCTCTGGAGTGAAGAATCACACTTCTCCATCTGGCATCTGATGCTCTAGTCTGGGCTTGGAGGTTGCCAGGAGAACGGTACTTGTCTGACTGCACTGTGCCAAGTGTAAAGTTTGGTGGAGGGAGGATTATGGTGTTGGGTTGTTTTTCAGGAGTTGGGCTTGACCCCTTGGCCGCTTCTGGAAAAATGTTGAAAAATCCCCATAAACACACTCCTAAACCTTGTGGACAGTCTTCCCAGAATAGTTGAAGCTGTTCTAGCTGCAAATGGTTGACCAACGTCATATTGACCCCTATGGATTAGGAATGGGACACTTAAGCTCATATGTGAGTCAAGGAAGGTGAGCGAATACTTTTGGCAATATAATGTATGTCACTATGATATGTGATGCAAATCATTCAAATCTCACTGTCCAAAGCTTCTGCATATTGAGTTTGCAACAGGCTGCTTTTTGGAACATGATTCCAGTCTGCTCAAAGAAACCACTTCATTAACAAAATTAAAGTTCCTCTGGGTTTGATTCAGCATTTTTTATTTGATTCAGCAGTTATTTTTTAAAATGATGTTGAATGGCTGGGTTTCTACGGTTTACTTTGTTAGGAAACAATCCCTTTTTTGCTGAGATGGAATTTGTCATATTTGTAGTGACAATACTGAAAGTTCATGTTTTGAAACGCTCTTATGCTCAGGAATGGACCATTTATCTTGACAGGCTGATACTGTTCTTGTGAAGTCATTCATTCAGGTGAAAAGCATAAATAAATACAGAGATCCGAAATCCTCACAATTGATGATCTTCACTCTGATCTTCAAAACACACTGGTGGTGGTTAACGATCTTGTCTGGGTGGGTGGACCACTATACCTGTCAGTTGTTCTGCACCCAGTGCTGAGCTCCAGGTGACAGAGACTTAGTCTCTGCTGGGGTAACTATAGGTCACGCTCTAATCTGGGTGTATTTATACACTGTCCCTAGCAGGCAGTTTGTTAACACTTCGTGTCACATGGGCAGCGTGAGGATGTTTGTCCAGATGCAGGCTGTGTGGAGTCTAGGAGAAGATGACCAGTAAAGGTCGTCTGAAGAGGGCACATCACTGAGGGAGGACAGAGGACTGAATCACGCACAGACGGCCAGGGTTGCATAAGAAGTCAATGGCCTGTCTAGCAGTCTCTGGCCATATTAGTTGTGGTTTTGTTATAGATATAAAATTATTTAGTATTTGACATCGTTATTTTTTCCTGTCACTAAATATATGATGTCATTTTTCTTTCTAAAGAAGTTTTAATGATTCTTAGTGTTTTACTTTAAATAAAAAACGCTAAAATGTCACTGGTACAGGCCCTGAATAAAGAGCCTTGGCCTTCTTTTATCTTTTCCAAGGAAACGTAAGCATGTGGAACCCGGCCAGTGTTTCGCTGTGACCTCAGAAGGACTTATTTCCTTTCTGGCATCTCTTGAGTCCGGTGGCCGTGGAGAAGGTGGTGTGGTGGGTGGGCCGTCCTGAACACCATTTCAACTCGCTCCGTCACGCTCACCTTCTCTCTCTACCTCGTGCGTACACTCCGTGTCCCAAAACGACAGCTACCGTGATAACCCACACACAACAATGTCTTTCGGATTTCAAGGTCGGTTTACATAATGATCCATAACGTTATGCTGTGTACTGCATTACTGAGGTTCTCGGGGTAACGGTGAGTCGGCAAAAGACAAAAGGAAAAAAAAGACCTGAACAAACACAAAAAAAGGAACGTCCACGTGTGCAGGTTGAACGCAAGCAGAACGTGTGTGCTGAGCCACGGACTCTGCAGATTTGAGCTGTTCCGCACGTATAGGACACGCCCCCTGGTGTGCTGTGTTCAGTAAAATCCACCAGCTGCTCGGATCTGCCCGAGCAGATTCTGCTAACATCACTAGTCTCAAACTGCAATTAGGACGCAGAGTTTGCCCGCCGTCATTTATTTGCACTCTTAAGTTGCAAATCCACTGTCTTGTGCAGAAGGTCCTTGTCCAGATGCTGCTTGGCACAGGAGGTACTGTCATTCATCACCGTCTGCTACAGGCCTGGTGTACGCAGCTCTGAAAACCATCGAATAAACAAAAAAACAAAAAGAAACGGACGAAAACTCCATGACCTTGCAATCGCCCAACCAACTTTTCCTCATGATGGGCGAAAAAGTCTCGGCCAAGACGCAGACTCACCTCACACCCTCACACCTCCACATCGTAATGAGTGTGTTAGACGCAGGAATGACAGGTAAAGCATAACTGGATACCTGGATACCTGGAAGAGACCCAGGAGCAAGGAGAGTCACAGCATAGCAACTCTGGACCACAGAGTGCGTGAGTGCGTGAGTGCGTGAGTGCGTGAGTGCGTGAGTGAGTGCGTGAGTGCGTGAGTGAGTGCGTGAGTGCGTGAGTGCGTGAGTGCGTGAGTGTGTGTGTGTGTGTGTTCCATCTGTATGTGTGCACGCCCTGTGAACATGAGTGGTTGTTGTGGATGCTATGAAACCACTATGCAGACAAGTTTCCAGAAAACATCTTTTATAAATATATATAAAAAATTATTATATATTGTTGTATTTTATTAAATTTTTATTAAAATCATTATACACAATTTTCATAATTAAAACACCCCAATCTGTTTAGGTAGCCTACCCCGTGCATTTTCAAGAGTCAGAATTGACTTCTTCTGAATGATCGCTCAGATGTTCACTGTATTTTTTTATTTTTTTTACATGGATTATATTTACTTCTCTATGTATTTGGTTAGTGTGGGGCTTTACAGTTCTGAGTATTTGGTTAGTGTGGGCTTTATGCGGTTTGTGTACCTAGCATGTAAGATTCCTCACTTGCACACATGTAGTGAAAATGCAAGCTCCGCCCCCTGCCCCGCCCTCTTTCACGGTCATAAATGACCCGCCCTCTTTCACTGTGATTTGGCCTCCAGAGTAAAATGGTCCTGCTCTAACAGACAGGAGTAAAGGACACATTGTCTCTTATATTGCCTCCAAGGCTATAGTGGTGTGTCAAGTCCAAGAATGTGGAGTTATCCTGAGCACTGATACTAGTGCCACTACTGGAAACAAAAATATGTTTACATCTCACCATTTGGATTTAATCGTCTGGGGCCTTTGAAACGTGCCATTTGGTGGGTGTGTAGCCAGAAGTAGATTTGCTTGTAAGAACAGTGTGTGTCGACTTCCTTCTGTGTCATGGAGGCTTTTTTTTTGTTTGTTTTCCCTAGATTTTTATTTATTTACTTTTTATTTGATAAGCCTCAGATATTTTGGTGCCCAGTAGATTGTGGCAAAGTAAACAAAATGAACTGTGAAGGCTATCGGACATACGTATTTGTAGAGAGAAGGGTGAGGCTAACACGGCGTGAGGCTAACACGGCGTGAGGCTAACACGGCGTGAGGCTAACACGGCGTGAGGCTAGCGGTGTTTGAGGCTAACGGTTGCTGAAGGTAGCGGGGCGTGAGGCTAGCGCATTGCGAGGCTAGCGGCGTGAGGCTAACGGTGTAAGGTGTAATCTGAAAGTACAGTGCTGCAGAATTAACACATCTCATGAAAGGCCTTGGGGCTGCCCATGCCCTTTTGTATCAAAGAACAATGCAATGACAGGCCAAAGATGGAGGAGGTACTTCATGCAGAATGGCCCCACTGTTTTGCACAGACTGGGGTCAGTGTTCTCACAGCTGCCCCATGTAGGCAGGGAGGAAGACCAGAGTTAGGACCAGTGTGTCTGCGCTATGCGGTCTTGACACGGAGGGCAAACACGTCTGTGGGAGCATTCAGGACACTGTAGATCAGAGACCAGGTACAATAACTGTCCAGCATTCGATACTTCCTTTATTATGGGGCGCTCTCTCTCTCTCTCTCTCTCTCTCTCTCTCTCTCTCTCTCTCTCTCTCCCCACCTCTCCCATCACTCTTCCTCTCTGTGGAAAGGGACGCAGGGGTGTCTGTTCCTAACACACACAGTCGTTCCTGGAAAGAGAACAAACGATGTGTCATCTTGTGAAAGCGCGTGGGGGGGGGGGGGGGGGGTGTCTTGGGTCCCATAATTCCTGCTGGCTCCGGGCCTGTCAGTACACTTTCCTGCTCGAGTCCTGGCAGCGAGTGAGAAAAGGCGCTGTAGCAAACACGTCGCTGATGACTCTGTCGTTCTGATTACCCATCACTCAGCATAAACTGCTGCGTTTCCGCAGACGCCAACCCCCCCCCCCCCCCCATTTACTCAATCTATTTCTCCTCACAGAGTGAGCAAAAAACGGTGTGTTAAAATACATATGAAAACGATCTGTCAGCAAGCTGGATATATATGGCGTGTGTGTGTGTGTATTCAGGTCGGGGTCTGACGTCGAGAGGCTGCGCTACAGTGTGAAAAGTTATGGCTGACCGCGACATCTCCTGTGTCTCTCTGGGTGGAATGCAAAGGCAGAGAAACTGCAGTGTTTTCACGAGCTGTCCTGAAAGAGAGATACAGGAAGATGATTCCTAAATTATTTTATTACTGTCCAATATTCTTTGTTGAAAGATTGTTGTTTCTTCTCCGTTTGTGCAGGAAGAAGTCCTTCCTGTTCTCCGCGCTCTACGCAGCCTGTATTCTGGGTGGCCGCCATGTGATGAAGCAGAGGGAGAAGTTTGAGCTGAGGAAGCCACTCGTGCTGTGGTCACTAACGCTCGCCGTCTTCAGGTAAACACACAGCCCTTCCTGGGGTTCTGCTCTTACCAAGCAGCCATATAGGTCCAGATCAAGATCCAGATAATCCAGATCCAGGTCCTCTACATAATGATCCAGATCATCCAGATCCTGGTCCTCTACATAATGATCCAGATCATCCAGATCCTGGTTCTCCAAGCTTCCCCCCCTCTGTTATTCAGTAGTCAGGTGTCATAACAGACTGGCCAACCGTTTTACATGATACATTTAATCAGCAGCAAAGGAGTACAAAATCCACATCTGAATTTGGAGATCGAGGTCCAGATTTGAAAACCACTGTTATAGAGGTAGATTCAATCAACATTTCTTTGGAGAGGATAATTTTGAGATAATTATCATTTCAGTTTGAATCCAGTTTGAATTAGATATATAAGGAAAAATAACAAAATTATGATATTTGGTATTTTTCTATTTGGAAGAACATCTGTTTGGACTGGGTGTTATGGTGAGTCTCATTTCCTCAGTTATGGGATGTCGCTGTATTCTACCATTTGTGTGATAAATGGCGTTATCACAGTTTGTCCTCATTTTGCATATGACGTTTGCGATAATAGAACATTGCTCCACGAATCGGGAACCTGTCCGACAGTAAACATCCTGGTAAGAATCCTCTGTGGGTTCAATTATCTGTTCTCTAACAAGCTTTGGTCACACACGTCATTAACAAGTCATTAACAATATGCATTTATTTAGCTAATTTATTTAAAAGGCACATTCGATGGGAGTGAGCATAGTAGTAAACTTTGCAGCTGTAATATTGGACATTATGCAAAGAGAAAGGTGGCTTGTTAGAGTAGGAACTCAGAACTTTTGCCACACAGGGACATTTATGTGTTACAGAGGAAGAAGCTATAAACAGATAAAGTGTGAGGATGTATGTAGATCTTTAGTGATTTAGAAGAACTTCACTGCATACAGTTCCCGTTTCTGTGAAAGTTACAAATGTGTTATATTTAGGTGTCAATTTCCAACGTACAACTGGCCACACGACTGCGGTTGGTCATCTGTCTCTTAGAGTGTCTCATTAATATGCATAGCCTCATTTACATGTCAAATTTGAGTAGCGTTCACCTAGGGCATGCTTGAATTCACCTCAGCTGTAGGCTGACATCAGAGTGCTTATTATCGCCATGGAAACTATAAGTAGGTTTGGAATACCATGTCACGCACCTTGCATGGTGTAGTGTGGTTACCATCAAGTTTTATGAATCTGCCCTTTTGTACAAACACATCATTGTACCCATAATTTGCTCTTGTATATAATTTTTTTTTTTAATAATAAGGATGTACAGATCAGCCTTCCACACTTCTGACCATCCCACATGTGATTATGCATTGTTTTTGATAAAAATACAATTTATGATTAATTTTTTGTTTGTTTTACACTATTTCTTAAATAATTGTAACATATGTTAATGTTGATTTAAGTAATAATTGAAGAGTAATATACATTATAGCGTTTGTGACCATTTCAGGGAAGAACACAACTGTTATGCACTTTTATGGTAATGCGAATTATCATGCGCCGCCTAATCAGGCGAAGCTCCTCCTTCCTGTGTTCCTGACCCCGCCTCCACCTGAAAGAGGCTCTATAGCACTACGTACTGATTCCTGACTCCACCGCCTGCAGCACTTTCACGTTTAGTCACGTAGCAGATGCTTTTACCAAACGCGCCTCGCAGCAGGCTACCATGGAAACGTTAAAGCAGGGATGTGTGATGCCTTCTGATATCAGCTGGGCTGGTTGGTTCCTCGGCTCCTATTGGTGGGATTTAGGGCATGGGGCGGGCAGGGGGACAATTAAAGAGAAGTGTACTGGTTAAGACCTTATCTCTCCTTATCTTATTCTTTCCTGCTGTTTTGTGTTTAGTATTTTCGGTGCCGTCCGGACCGGGAGCTACATGATGTACATCCTGATGACGAAAGGGCTTCAGCAGTCCGTGTGCGATCAGAGCTTCTACAACGGGCCAGTCAGCAAGTTCTGGGCGTACGCCTTTGTGCTGAGCAAAGCACCAGAGCTGGGTGAGCTTCTCCGTCATCCCTCCCCGTCCTTTAAAAGTATCGATTCCAGATGAAGGCACTGCTTCCTCTTCAGGGAGCGCTGCCTTTAAATAAGTGGCTAACGGTGCCCGGTAACGTTGTGTAAAGGAGGCTAACTTACACGAGCTGTTTTTGCCGGAAAACTGAACGGAGTCCTGGAAACGGAGCTTGTGCCAGTTAGTTGTGCATTGGCCTCTTGCTACTCACAGTGGGGCTTAAACAGAGGGGGAGAAATGCCCCTCAGGACGGCACAATACACACAAACAGATGTATAAATGATACAGAATATATAATAGGTATAAATGAAAAAACAACAATAGACAGTAAATTCCTAAAAGGGGTTCTAGATGATTTTTTAAGCCTTGTAAAACTTGATCTCCTGGTCTAAATAAATCTTTATTATGGTTTGTTCACATTCTCCCAGTGGAGTTTTATACGGTTGACAAACCTGTCCTTCAGCAAGCAGAGTTTCCATCTTCTCACTGTAAAACAAACATTAACATACAGTCTAGCACGAACATACTTCCTGTTGACACAGTGCAGGGAATCTATCCCAGCGTGCTCCAGTCCTACGACGAGAGCTTCATCCACGGTCATGTGGAGACACCTGGCAGGAACCGCCCTGCGGAGCGCTCGGGGGAACTCGGGTTGGACTATCTTGTCCGTCTGTGTATTTTGTCTCCAGATGAGTAGCCGTACACATTTACCAGTTCTGCAAACTTTTACCCTCCTAGGGCTAAATGTTACATGGGCTATGATCCACACCCTCACACTCGGGCACTAATGGAAAAAAATAAGAAAAACACATAAATACGGACACACACATGCACAAACACATGCACACACACACACACACACAGACGCAAATGAAGTGTCAGATGCACATGACGAGCCCCCGACAGTCCAGTCAGGGCCGATTCTTCTGCTGGCCTTGTCTAACGCAGCTGTAAGATTTGTGTTTTGTTCTAGACACGATGGAACACTTTTAGAAATGTGCAGACATAAATTTTAGTTATACTGTCATCTTTGCACATAATGTTTTATGGTCTTAGACTAACTGTATACTATTTTCTCTGTTTTTGTTGGTTATAAAAAAATATTTGGCAGTTAAATATTTATGAACAGACATTTTCCATGCACATTTTAGTCTGCACACATGTAAAAATGCCTTTAAAAACATTCAAAAGCCTTTAAAAAGGAAAACAAATGCAAAACCATAAAGCTTACTCATAAAACGTAAAACAATGTGTTTGCTGGGCTGTGTTCAGGAGGCCGTCCTCTGTACAGAGAGCACGCTGCTCGGTCACAGAAAAGCATAGTTAATTTCACAATTCTGACTCGCTCTATAAATCATACAGAGAAGTGAAGATAATCGAAGGTAAGTTTCACTTACCTGTCCTGCTGAAGACTCTCCAGGGTTGCACTATGTCTCAAACTAGTGGAAGTCCAGGTGTTAAACATCTGTGCTGACACGAGTCTCTGTTCCTGTCCCCATGTGAATGTAGTTATTTCAGCAGGCAATGAACAAAGACGTTTAGTACATTATCACATTCTCATTCATACTAATCTTCAGTGGTATTTGGTACAGTACAAAAGTATATAACTGACCTATAAACAAACAAACAGGAAAAAACTCAAATAAATGCAAAAGGCAAAACTATATGATCATCATGGTTATTCGTCAGCGATGAAGGTTTAAAGCCTGACGCTCTTGAGAACTGATGTAACGCACATCTGGTTTAATCTCACATCCGTCACACCTGCACCAGAAATGACAGAGGGTAAGAAATGACTCCGTTTGCCACATCACTGTGCCTGTTTGATCAGACAAGCCACGTGTGAACGCAGCACACGTGAAGCTGGTGAGTTGTGTTGCCTGTTGCTTGTGGGAGAGTGCGACCACAATAATGTTTCTGTTGGCACACTTTGACCTTTTTTATGTTGGCAAACAGTCGTACTACCACATTACTGTTGACCCAGTGATAAATTTTGACCTAGATGTACATTCAAACGTGTACAACGCCTGAGGCGTGACGTGGAATCCTCTCGGACAGCTACTGATCTGAGATAAGGTTTTAATATGTGGCAGTTATGTGGTAAATAAATAACTCGCGGCCAGGATTGTGTTCCATAATAACGCCTGGTTAAAACCGTGCAGTGATGTCCACACCCCAGAGCGCCATGTGTGTGTTACATCTTCCAGAGGAAATACACTCTATAACAACACGTTTTTATTTCTTCCCTCCACTCTTTCTCTCATTCTATCTCCCTCATTTTACCCTCTCTCTCTCTCTCACTCTCTCTCTCTCTCTCTCTCTCAGGAGACACTTTGTTCATCGTTCTCCGCAAGCAGAAGCTGATCTTCCTGCACTGGTACCATCACATCACGGTTCTGCTGTACTCCTGGTACTCCTACAAGGACATGGTGGCCGGGGGCGGCTGGTTCATGACCATGAACTACCTGGTCCACGCCGTCATGTACTCTTACTACGCCCTCAAGGCCGCGGGCTTCAGGCTCTCGCGCAACTTCGCCATGTTCATCACCATCACGCAGATCACGCAGATGGTGATGGGCTGTGTGGTCAACTACCTGGTGTACTCGTGGATGAAGGAGGGCCTGGAGTGTCCGTCACACATGCAGAACATCGCGTGGTCCTCCCTCATGTACCTCAGCTACTTCATCCTGTTCTGTCAGTTCTTCTTCGAGGCCTACGTCCACAAGACCAAAAAGAGACAGTGAAATGTACCAAAAGATAGATACGTGAGTGAGATGGAGAGAATGAGAGATGAGAGATGACCAGTGTGAGTATTTTTGGATGGCTGGGTGAGTCTTAATTTGGGAGAGCTTACAGGCTTGGATGGGAAAGATAAAGTCGGTGAGGTTGTGGTATAAACTTGTGCATACTGTACTACTAACGCATAGAAGTTAACCTCCCCCCTACCAGGAGACCTCACAGAGCTGCACTGATGAATTATTACTATGGTAACTGAAAAAAAGGTGTCTTTATGTGATGTTTATGTGGCCAACGCTATTCTCTATATTTAAAAAAATGTTTAAAAACAGAAGATGAATTTAATAAATGAGGTTAAGGGATTGTGAAATGAAGACCGTATTCTAGATATAAGGGAGCAAATTATGAAGAACTGAATTTACATTTGTGTGGTTACGTCTAAAATGTTTATCATTGAAGTCAACGTTATTGTTATTGTTCTGTTTAAATTTTTTATTGATTAGATGCTAGTGTGAAAGGTAGTTTTGTAAGAAAGCCATGCTGACAGATCTGGTTAACATAACACAGGACGTGTCACTGTGTGTTTCGTGTGGCATCAGTATCAGTATACCAGATTCTCTCAGGACTACGAGTTTCCCATTTTAATGTGCATATCATTTAGGACACAAGATTCACAAAAGACAAGCTTACAAAAGACATAGTTAGAAAATTCATTTTTACTGCACATAATTAAAAGGTAAAAAAAAAAAAACAACAAAAAAACAAAAAACACTGACAGGTCATTTGTGCCTGAGTGATTAGCCAGTCTGTCCTGTCTGAATAGGAATCACTCGACCTTTATGAGCTAAGGGCTAGTTGGCTCTACTGCCCTCTAGTGGGCATGGCCTGCTTCCTGTGGCTAGGGGTCATGGTCCAAGCAGCAGAGCTGATGAGGTTGTGACCAAACCAGACCTGTATGAAGGACCCTGGAGCACATTTAAACATGCAGTGTGTGTACATTCACCGTGCGATGTCTGGTGATGAATGGTGTCATTGTGCTGTTGTGCATTTGCACTGTATGTAAAAGCATCTGTAGATGATCTTAACAAAGAACCAACGACGCTGAAGAATAACACGTGTGTGTGCTTCTGTTCTGTCCTGGGACAGCATGTGGCGTATTCCCCACCGTAAACACAGCTTCCAGCTCACACACACTTAATAGCTCACTCTTCCGGCTTGCTTAAATAGAAAATCACTCTCCCACTACACCTTTATTGTTCATTCTTACCAACTCTCTCACTTACCAACTTACCATCAGATATCTCTTACAGATCACTTTCATTCTATTCTGACAGTACACTCTTACAGCACACACTCTCATTACTGTAGAACAGCTCACTCTTACAGACTATTAAAGCTTATTCTTGCAATACACTCTGGTTGTTCTCTCTCATAACTCTCTTACAAATAACCCTTAAAGTTCACTCTTACAGATAACCCTTATAATTCACTCTTAAAGATCAACTTTATAGTTCACTCTTATAGATAACCCTTATAGTTCACTCTTCACTCTTACAGATAACCCTTATAATTCACTCTTAAAGATCAACTTTATAGTTCACTCTTACAGATAACCCTTATAGTTCACTCAGTTCACCATAACAGCTCACTTATATATAACTCTTATAGTTCACTCTTATATATAATGTTTATAGTTCACTCTCACATCTGACCAGACTGTTCAAAGTGTTTCGTATACTCATTCCCATAAGATAATCAGTAATTGTAGATCAATGAAAAATATCACATAAGAAAAACGTAACGTTTGGATCACATCACATTCCTGCCTGTCTGGCACCTTCAGAGGGTTCAGCCATCTGACAAACACAATACTGAGACATGGTGTCACCGTGGCAAGAACATTAAACATTTAGTAGGTCTAAAAACCAATAACAGTAGTGTTCGGCCCCACCCAAAGGGGGCGTGCCCTTCCCTTCCAAAAAACAAACCCAGGACACATTCAAATGTGGCTTCTATTTGTGTGTAGAAATATATCACAGTGTCACAAGGGTATTATACTCTCCTTACGTTTTTCCTAAAAAGCCTTTGTCAAACATAACGTGGGTTAAACATTCAGGATTTGTTCATCTTCTCTTGTTCCTTTGCTCAGTGTGTTTAGCCATTATGCTGAGGGTTTTTTAATTATTATTATTATTAACCTGAACATGATGGTAAAGAGAAATGAATAATTTGTCTCTGCCTGTGACTGTTTTAGTTATAATCCATCTGATTCATTTTTTTTTTTAGCTTAATGAAATAAATGTAAGTTAACACAGATTTCACAGATTTCTTCAATGTGAGCAAACTCAGCCTCTCGTACATCGGTTCACAATGAATATTAATAACGCCCCATACTCCCACACTCCCACACTCCCATACTCCCATACTCCCATACTCCCATACTCCCACACTCCCATACTCCCACACTCCCATACTCCCACACTCCCACACTCCCATACTCCCATACTCCCATACTCCCACACTCCCATACTCCCATACTCCCACACTCCCATACTCCCACACTCCCACACTCCCATACTCCCACACTCCCATACTCCCACACTCCCACACTCCCATACTCCCATACTCCCATACTCCCACACTCCCATACTCCCACACTCCCATACTCCCACACTCCCATACTCCCATACTCCCATGACACCAGTACGTAATGAGCGTGTGATGCGAGCCGTCTAAGTGTTTGTGGTGGTGAGCAAACAGCATGTCAGCCACGCATTAATTCACAGTGCTATTTCAGCCACAGATCAGCGAAATTGAGCAACACTGGTCTGTAAATACACGCACTGGCGTCTGATTGGCTAGGGGGCGAGGTTTTGTTTGTTTAATTCTTTCACTATAGTGATATGTATAATCATAAGCAATATTAAACATAAATCAACAAAGGGCCACAAGTTTAGGCCTTGACTAAGTGTTCCTTTAAGAATAGATTTTTTTAAATATCACCAAACAATTTGATTAGGGAGAATTGGTAAAAGCTATTATTATTTTTTTATTTTTTATTTTTAGGAATAGACTTTTAATATCCAATCAATGAACACGTTTAGAAGTTTCGTAATGAGTCTGTAAGGGCTTGTCTGCTCAGTCTGGACTCTACAAATTCTTGATTTGGTTGTCGATTACTGCCCCCTGCTGGAGGTCGTGATAACGCCGACTGCTATATGAACTGCAAAAGTCAGTTTTGCATTGAAATATAATGCAAAGGTGCAGCTGCATGTATATAGAGATATGTAAAATGGTAATCATCAGATTTTCTCCAGTTCAGAGTGGAATAATCTCCTATTTATTTCACCTGCTATGTTCTATTCTCTGAGTCTATATAAAACCATGAATTTTCACCAGTGAAAGACGTAATTTGTAAATATGAATACCATACATTTTCACAAGTGAGTGGTAATGAGGAATGGAACATTTTCCCCTATCGTGTAATACACACTAGCAGCTCTAAACAGCCTGCAGCTCAAATAAAGGTGATGTTCACACCAAACCTCGACCAGCCCCCAGTTTTTGAGTGGGAATTAGTGCAGTTTTCATCTAGCAGTTAAGTTGTCACTTTCTTGTCAATTGTGATTTTCACCCCAATCGAAATTTGCCCTCCGCATTTACCCATCTGTGCAGTTAGAACACACACTAGTGATTAACTAGGGGGCTGTGGTGCACACGTGCCCAGAGCGGTGGGCAGCCCTAGCCCGGCACCCGGGGAGCAGTTGGGGTTTGGTGCCTTGCTCAAGGGCACCTCAGTCATGGCCTCAGGGCTGCAAATCAAACCCACGACCCTCCGGTCACAAGACCGATTCCCTAACCACCGGACCACGACTGCCCCAGAACCCAATCAGACCACTCTGGGGTCAAAGTGTCATATTTGAATGGATTGTGGCGACAAGCATCTAGGACCAATGAGAGAGCAGAGGGCAGCATGGCCGGCACTCCCAGAATGCTGTGCGGCTCTCTGCAGACTCTGCATCTTAAGATTTAACTGTGAAATGTCCCACTGAGTTCTTCATAGCAGTAGTTATTGAGTGCATGTATCAGTAAGAGATCTTCACTGCTTTGCCAAAGCCAGTCATGAGCAAACATTAATCTTCCTCTTTGAGTCCTAACGTGATTAAAAGTTTTGGCCCTCCTTTCTAAAACTAATGGGCACACCTTCCTTTCTTCATTTTACATCATGAATGAAATACAGTGTAGAATAGTCACAAATATTTGTGTAGTAGTCACAAACTGAATAGTCACAAACTGAATTCCTGGCATATTAAAATTTCTGCTTTACAACCAATGATATCGGACAACTCAGCTCATCCTGTCAGAGCCCCCTCCCCAACCCCTGCCAACACACACACACACACACACACACACTCATGGGGCCGAGAGGCCTGCTCGTCGATGCCACTAAGCCTTCAGTGCCCATATTCATGCGTTATCCCGGCTGCTAAGTGCAGGAGAGCCCACAGCAGATCCGTGCGGCTGGGGGTGGGTCAGCAGCCACGGGCCCCGTGATGACCTGCAGGATCAGACCCAAAGCCTTTGAGTGGGCTGCTAATTCCTGCTTTAGTCCCCTCATCTGTGCACCTTTTGGACAGGGAGAAAGAGCTACCACGCACCATCTGATGGGAGATGAGAGAGCGGAGGACACAGGAGCACTCCCTCTCTTCTCTCTACCCCATCTCTGCCCCCCCACACACTTTATATATCTTTCTTTTCTCCTTAATTTTAATCTCTCTCACTCTCTCTCTTTTTCTCTCTCGCAGGTGGATTATTTCGTTCATCCTTTGATCATTTCGTTTTAATTCTCCACTGTCGAGAGAGAGGAAGCACAACCAAATTTCATCTCACCGCTAAAACCACAAAATACCTTCACATAAGACCTGCATGCATTGTTTTTTTTTCTCTTTTATTCATTTATTTACATACTTGTTTTCACTTGGTAGAAAAATCTAGTAACAGAAAACGTATATATTGACACAATGAAAGCCTTTTCCATCAGTTTGTTGCCAGTGACCTTAGAAAAAGGCATCAAACTGACAGGTTGAGGTGAAAATATCAAAGCACTGGGCGTTAAAGGACCGGTGCTCACCCCATTAGGTCTTAGAGTGGGGTTTCATCAGAGAAACTGACAGTCCGATTTCAGCTTTATAGGAACACACCTCCCTCTCCAGCACCACAACCTGGACTCTGTTGGTGTAATAGAGGGCAATACAGAGATAAGTGGACCCACTCAGAAAATCAATAGCCATATGGACCAGCAATAGCACCTGGGTGTGGGTGTAGGTGTGGGCGTAGGTGTGGGCGTATGAGGAGGGGTTTGCAGTGAAGTGCACATGGTGTCGTGGACAGAGGTCCTTCACAAGCTGCGCAAGCAATATGGAAAGTGAGGTACTCAGCTGATGAAGGACCTGGTCGAAACATCCTGTTCCTCTGGAAACCTGGTGTACTGCAGTTTTGACTACCTGTACACATTTTAAAGCAGTACACTGAACTTAGTGCCAGGGGGAGGGAGGGAGGGAGGGAGAGAGAGAGAGAGAGAGAGAGAGAGAGAGAGAGAGAGAGAGATAGTAAAAATTATGGCGAAGTACACAAAGTTTCCAGAGAAAAAGGACATTTCAGATAAAAGTCCCATATAGCTGTGCAAGCAAAGTGCTTTTGAATGAATAGGAGGAGAAACCAGTTTATATGTATTAGCATTAGCAGACTATGTCTCCTATTAATCCATGGCTGACACCTCCCCTAATCCCGCTCCAATTTAAATATAAACCTCTTATAGGTTTGTGAGACAGTTGTTGTCTCCCGTACGTCCACACTATGAGCATCACAGGACAGTGTCCTCTGTTCAGAGCAGGTCCAGAGGGACACCCTGCAATCTCCTCTTCACATGGAGGTTAAATGACGGTCTGTCTAATCCCATGGACCTTATGTCATGCTATTTTCAGAAGGACAGCGTTTACATTTTAAATTGTAGCTCTAAAGATCTGGGTACATTCAGCCTGGCTATGGGTGTTTCTCACTTTTGACACCAGCACTCGTTTGTTATGTGTTCTGAAAGACAAAGAGAAACACCAAATGCAGAAATGACAGAAACACCAAAATGAAAATGAAACCAAATACTGACCAAGACAAACACAAGTAACGTGTACAGTCCTGTGACTAATACACACTGAAAAACATCTCAGAATAACCCCATCACCACTAGTTTCTCCCAGAGGAGTCTGAACGACGTGGTGAGCATCGTTTACATCTGTATTACATTTTTACCGTCCAGCAGATTTTGAAGGAGGAAGAAGAGGGTGACTTGTGCCGGGTTTCTTCCTCATCATCTGTTTTGCCTGTTCAGCTCAGCAGAAATGCGGAGACTGTAGCATCCCTAACAAAGTGGCTATTTTATCTTCACTTGTACTTTTTTATACTTTTTAGACATATGAATTGCAGTATATAAATATATCAGTGTGCACTACACCACAATATTATTAAATGGTCATGCTTAAATATCTATGGGCAATTATTTGGCATGTCCAAGCCTTTATTTGTGTCATTCTAATACAGTTTTACATGTACTGCAGTCTTCATTTCAGTTTCAGCCCGTGACGACACTACAGTAATTCTGGGAGAAAAACCCATTTCTTTGGGTTAAACAAACAATGAGAAGTCTGAGCCACTTCTGACTGCCTCTCTCTCCCACCCTGTCTCACCCACACTCTCTCTCTCCTTGTCTCTCTCTCCTTCTGTCTCTCTCTCACTCTCTTTCTCCCTCTCTTACCCTTCAGCCTTCCAGAATTTATACCTATATCACAATGTTATGTAGAAATTACATATATTCAAAACAGCAATATTCTACAAAGCATACTCTTAGCTACTCTAGTAAAATAAAATACTATTTACAGGGTTAGTAGGCAGGGAAAAGGTATCAGACCAAATCCACTGAGAGCTGAACTAAATATGACTGTCAGGGACCACTGCAGTTTGGAGTCTGTTCTGCTTCACGTAGTCTCTTTGGGTCACGGCCATCTGTCATCAGCTCATGTGCAGGTTCTGTGGCCCTAAAAGCATTAGACTATCTTCCCCTAAGAATCCCTCTCCAGTGTGTACATACGTCTGTGAGTGGTGCATGTCTACGTCTGTCTCAGGCCAGCAGGGAGGTGGACAGGAGGTTGTACCATGTGGTGGGCGTTTAGAGGAGATGTTGCAGCTTGGTGGAGGACTGAGTACTGGGTTGTGTACTGGGTTGTGTACTGGGCTGGATGTTGGGCTGGATGTTGGACTGAGCACTGGATTCGGTACCGGACTGGGTGTTGGACTGGATGTTGGACTGGGTACTGGATTCGGTACTGGGTTGGGTTTTGGACTGGGTACTGGGCTGGATGTTGGGCTGGGTACTTGGCTGGGTACTGGGTTGGGTACTGGGCTGGGCTTTGGACTGGGTACTGGGTTGGATGTTGGGCTGGGTACTGGGCTGGTTGTTGGGCTGGGTACTGGGTTGGGTATTGGGCTGGGTGTTGGGTTGGGTACTGGGCTGGGTACTGGGCTGGGTATTGGGCTGGGTACTGGGCTGGGTACTGGGCTGGTTGTTGGGCTGGGTACTGGGCTGGGTACTAGGCTGGGTACTAGGCTGGGTGTTGGGCTGGGTACTAGGCTGGGTGTTGGGCTGGGTACTGGGCTGGGTGTTGGGCTGGATGTTGGGCTGGATGTTGGGCTGGGGGTCCTCTAGTGAAATAAGATTTTCAGTAGGTTTCTCTGCCAGCTGTACGATGTCACAGGAACCCAGACACTTCGTCAAGCCCAAGAGACTCGTGTCTCTCAAAAGAGTTTCTGCTTCTTCTGAAAGAAAACTTTCACCTAGAACATAACAGTTGTAAGACTGTTACCCATCAGAATGCTCAGCGAGTTACTTAACATGTAAACTAACTAACCTACTAAATGTTTTAGTGAGTGTCTTAAATGTTTTAGTAGCTGTGTTAAACATTTTAGTGGTTATGTTAAATATTTTAGTTGTGGTTATTCAAAATCTTTCAGTGCCACAGAGCTAAAGTCACATCTTCAGGAGACAAGTGAGTAGTGCAAACACAGTTTAATGTAGCACTGGGAGAGTGTGTACGAGTTTTAGTATATTAGTGACTGTGCAAGTGTACGAGTGTGTAGATGTGTATGTGACTGAGTGTGTGCGTGTGTGCGTGTGTGTGCGTGTGTGTGTGTGTTACCTGTTTCTAAGGAAGATGATGGATACACTCTTCTCCTTTGACAGCCCACAATATGAAGCATATTCACACTGCTACCTGCTCCATGTTCCAATACCACATAGAACTACACACACACACACACACACACACACACACACACACACACACACACACACACACACACACACACGCACATTCAAAAAGCATTTAGATTCCAGCACATGGACCCTCAACATATTAGCATATGGCGTGCACACGTTTTCTAAATTTACACAGAACACATATAATAGAGACTCATCAGTACAACTGATAACTTCAACCATAAATGACTGCACTCATAGAGATAGGAGCTTGTTTGCTGGGCTGCAGGGAGTCTTACTTGAGGACTTGAAGGGAGCTCAGTAACGCTGTCCTCACTCATACTGCCCACTGGGGGGCGCTCTCGCACCAATCTCCTGCACCTGTTGGTTAGATGAGCAGAGCTCAACAACAAAGACCTTAGGCACAGCTGCAAGGAAGTCTTAAATAGTTAAATAAAAAAAATAATAAATAAATAAATAATAATAATAACAAGAAGAAAATCATTATATAATTAAAGTTGAGCTTTCAGTTGATATCAGAACTTTTTTCAGTGTGTATCACTATGTGAAGATGTAAAATCTGAATTTTAGAGTATCAGTGTGAGCGTGTAGAAAGTGCAGATGACATTTCAGCTTGTTGCATCATCCTCTTCACTACTCAGCAGTATAAAATAATGATGAGTTAACTGAGAAAGTGGCTAAGATCACACACACTCACACACACACACACACACACACACACATGGTAAGTGGCTTTATTAAGGTCTTTTATGTTATAACTATAGCTTATCTGTACACATGAGACCAATAATAGGATTTAGGGGTCCATGCAGAACACGCCAGATGTGTGTGTGTGTGTGTGTGTGTGTGTATGATGGGTATAGATGAAAATGAAAACAGTGAGCAAAAATGATACAGGCAGCCAAGTGCAAAAGACAATTTTGAAACCGCAAAATAGTGGTGTGTGTAGCGTTTAGATGAGGTTATAGATCAGCGGCTCCATTCCTGCACGCCACAATGACCTATTCCCACGCGTACGCGCTGTAGTACAAGCTAAATCAAGCATGTAATTGAAAGCGTGCCGCTGTTCCTCTGAGCCGAGGAGGTGTGTGTGTGTGTGTGTGTGTGTGTGTGTGGAGGGGCTATCTAGAGGGACCCTAAAAGAGACCTGAGATTTGTGAGTTTAAATAAATCACAAACATCTCGCAAAGAGAATCACACACAGGACATGAGCCAAGAGACATGCCCTTTATGTGTGTGTGTGTGTGTGTGT